>NC_053155.1:188634329-188654329 GCF_016835505.1 Polypterus senegalus | reverse complement strand
AGCATTACAGTAATCTATATGTGAGGTGACTCAGGCATCAACCAATACTTCAGTACTGTGTTGCGTAAGAACAGGACAAAGTCTAGAAATGTTTTGGAGATGGAAGAAGACAGTCCAAGAAATGTTACTTATATGGGAGGAATTATTTAATAATACTATTATTATTTAATAATTGCCATTATTAGTGTAAAAATGGATATAAATAATTGCATGTAAACGATTCGCCAAAATCTGTTGGATGTAAATGATACTGTTTTAAACGTTATTGTTTTTTCATCAGAAAACCCGGTTTCCACATCTACCTGTATAGTTTAAATGGCACTTTTGCCAATCACAATAGGGCGGATGCGCTGTCGTATCGTGTCAACTTGGCAACACAGTGAATGCGGCGTCTACCTATATACTGTATATCTATGTGCCCCATGGCCAATCTCTTTATTCTCGCAGGTCTTTTAAGTGTCTTCTGTGATTTTAACGTGAACATCACATCTCATCGCCCTACTGTTTCTCTCCAGGATTTTATTTTTTTATAATAGAGAGATACTTTTCTGAAATGTTTTAACAGACAACATCTACTGTATTTACCTCATAAACACCTGTATTCTATTAATTTTATTAATTGGATAAAAATTTACACATTTATATGGAAAATTAAAGATAAAACAAAACAAAATACTGTGTTTTAGTATAATACTGACTTTTACTTGGATAGACAAGAGCTAAAATAGTAATAGTAACTTATCTCTTTTGTAAAAGTAAATTTCCTAATGAAATGCCCAGCCTATCACAGCTGTAATAGAGAGCAGACTTCAACATAATTAGTTTAATGGGGTTATAAGTTGCCTTATCTTTTGTCTTGTGAGTATTTTTCAGTGAAGAAATATGAATTACATTAGTGTAATATAAATGATCAAAGTCATATATACTTTAAGTTCCCTTTTTTGGTACCATTAGTGTTTTGAAAATACGAATAAACAGGACCACACTGCTTAAGAAAGGCATAAGAGCACATATTCTTGTTTTACATTTCCTGTTAGATGTCCAAAGTCAGGAAAACACAACTGCTAAATTTTACATTAAAAGTAAAATACACTTTACTGTTATGTAAAAAAATAAATAAATGTGGTTTAAAACTAGTTGTGCAATTTTATAAATACAATATGTTCTAGCAACAGAATATTAAGTAAATTGTGTAATTAAACATGGTTATCCTCAGATTTTTTAATAGTGAATTTTCAGGTTAAGTGTATATGTTTCTGATACTGCTTTATTAAATTGAAGTAACTGTCATTTTATCTTACAAAGCAATGATAAGTATTTTTTGCTACTGCTACTGCTGGAGACATATCAAATATACTGTACATGGTGTGATGATGTAGTGCCCCAGCACAAATGAACAAAAAAGCACTTATGGCAGCTAGAAACTGCAATAAATTCCAATAAATATGCAAACAGTGTAGATTTAAAAGAGCAATACGCTACAATTGTATCTGCTCATACCCGACAGACCGGGATAAACAATTGAAGGAGCTTAGACAAGATTTCATTAGACAAGGATATACTGTCAAAACAACAGGCACTCAAGTAAGATGAGCTACTGCCATACCCAGAGACAACCTTCTGGCATGTAAAAACAAAGACAAAAAGATAGGCATCACCCTTGTTGTCACCTATAACTCACATCTTAAAGCACTTCACAAAATTATACAAGAAATTCAACCGATACTAAATAATGATGACACACTGAGAGATGTACAGGTGCCGGTCATACAATTAGAATATCATGACAAAGTTGATTTATTTCAGTAATTCCATTCAAAAAGTGAAACTTGTATATTAGATTCATTCATTACACACAGACTGATTTTTTCAAATGTTTATTTCTTTTAATTTTGATGATTATAACTGACAACTAATGAAAGTCCCAAATTCAGTATCTCAGAAAATTAGAATATCAATTAAGACCAATGCAAAAAAAGGATTTTTAGAAATGTTGGCCAACTGAAAGGTATGAACAGAAAAAGTATGAGCATGTACAGCACTCAATACTTAGTTGGGGCTCCGTTGACCTGGATTACTGCAGCAATGCGGTGTGGCATGGAGTCGATCAGTCTGTGGCACTGCTCAGGTGTTATGGGAGCCCATGTTGCTCTGAGAGTGGCCTTCAGCTCTTCTGAATTGTTGGGTCTGGCGTATTGCATCTTCCTCTTCACAATACCCCATAGATTTTCTATGGGGTTAAGGTCAGGCGAGTTTGCTGGCCAATCAAGAACCGGGATACCATGGTCCTTAAACCAGGTACTGGTAGTTTTGGCACTTTGTGCAGGTGCCAGGTCCTGTTGGAAAATGAAATCTGCATCTAAATAAAGTTCGTCAGCAGCAGGAAGCATGAAGTGCTCTAAAACTTCCTGGTAGATGGCTGTGTTGACCTTGGATCTCAGAAAACACAATGGACCAACACCAGCAGATGACATGGCACCCCAAACCATCACTGACTGTGGAAAGTTTACACTGGACCTCAAGCAACGTGAATTCTGTGCCTCTCCTCTCTTCCTCCAGACTCTGGGACCTTGATTTCCAAAGGAAATGCAAAATTTACTTTCATCAGAGAACATAACTTTGGACCACTCAGCAGCAGTTTTGTCTTTAGCCCAGGCGAGAGGCTTCTGACGCTGTCTCTTGTTCAAGAGTGGCTTGACACAAGGAATGCGACAGCTGAAACCCATGTCTTGCATACATCTGTGCGTGGTGGTTCTTGAAGCACCGACTCCAGCTGCAGTCCACTCTTTGTGAATCTCCCCCACAGCTTTGAATGGGTTTTGTTAAACAATCCTCTCCAGGGTGCGGTTATCTCTATTTCTTGTACACTTTTTTCTACCACATCTTGTCCTTCCCTTTGCCTCTCTATTAATGTGCTTCAACACAGAGCTCTGTGAACAGCCAGCCTCTTTAGCAATGACCTTTTGTGTCTTGCCCTCCTTGTGCAAGGTGTCAATGGTCGTCTTTTGGACAACTGTCAAGTCAGCAGTCCTCCCCATGATTGTGTAGCCTACAGAACTAGACTGAGAGACAATTTAATGGCTTTTGCAGGTGTTTTGAGTTAATTAGCTGATTAGAGTGTGGTACCAGGTGTCTTCAATATTGAACCTTTTCACAATATTCTAATTTTCGAGATACTGACTTTGGGACTTTCATTAGTTTTCAGTTATAATTATCAAAATTAAAAGAAATAAACATTTGAAATACATCAGTCTGTGTGTAATGAATGAATCTAATATACAAGTTTCACTTTTTGAATGGAATTACTGAAATAAATCAACTTTGTCATGATATTCTAATTTTATGAACGGCATCTGTACTTGTAAAACCTCCTCCTCCGGTGTACAGATAACTACCAATCCTGCATCAACTAATCGTCTAAAGCTCCTGGATTGAACCTACACAAAATGACACGTCTCCCTGCCTACAGAAAAAAATGTAAAACGTGCTCACATTTCTAATAAATGGAAGCATAAATGGCGTAAATGGAGGAAGACTAAACTAACTATCCACAATGAAATATTAAAAGTTATAATAACAGAATACAATAACACAGTCCGTCTTGAGAGGTGCTGCTATTTCTCTAAGATTATAAATAACAATGCCAGTAATCCCAGAGTCTTAATCTCTACGATTGATTGTCTGCTAAACCCAGGTAACTCAAAGGAATGCCTCCTAAGTACTTCCAGTAACACCTGTGAGGCTATAGCTGTATTTTTCAATCAAAAAATGAATGATATTAGAAATAATTATATCTCCCCAACACTAAGGATACTCCTAAACCCCAGCATTCCGTTATAAACAAATTAAACTCTTTCACTAGGATAGATTTATTTGATTTACATAAAATAATTTCTCAACTGAAACCCTCCACCTGCGTCCTTGACACAATAACAACAAATTTTTTCAAAGTAGTATCGGGCGTGCTAATTGATAATGTTCCTGACATAGTAAATTTGTCATTAGATACAGGGGTCTTCCCAGACTGTCTTAAGACTGCTATAGTTAAACCCCTACTTAAGAAACATAATTTTGACCCCTCAGCTCTTGAAAATTTTAGACCCATCTCTAACCTGCCTTTCTTAAGTAAAATTCTGGAGAAGGCAGTCATTATGCAGTTAAATGACCACCTCAATAAACATGCTATTCTTGATAAATTTCAGTCGGGTTTTAGAACAAATCACATGACAGAAACGGCACTCGTTAAAGTAGTAAATGATTTGCGGGTAAATGCAGACAGAGGCCATTTATCTGTTCTCATCCTCTTAGACCTGAGTGCCGCATTTGACACCATTGATCATAATATTCTTAGAAATCGCCTTAGTCAATGGGTGGGCCTCTCTGGCAGTGTCTTAAATTGGTTTGAATCCTACCTGGCAGGGAGAAAATTATTTGTTAGTTGTGGTAATTACAACTCAAAGACAAATGATATCTGATATGGTGTTCTACAAGGCTCTATCCTGGGTCCGCTGCTCTTCTCAATCTACATGCTTCCGTTAGGTCAGATTATCTCAGGGCACAACGTGAGCTACCACAGCTATGCTGATGACACACAGCTGTATTTATCAATAGCACCTGATGACCCTGATTCTTTTGATTCACTAACACAATGCCTGACTTTTATCTCAGAATGGATGAATAGTAACTTTCTCAAGTTAAATAAAGAGAAAACTGAAATCTTAGTGATTGGCAATAATGGATACAATGAGGCTATTAGAAATAAACTGGATACATTAAGATTAAAAGTCAAGACGGAAGTAAAACCTTAGGGGTAACTGTTGACTGTAATCTAAATTTTAAATCGCATATTAATCAGATCACTAGGACAGCATTTTTGCACTTAAGAAACATAGCAAAAGTTAGACCTCTTATATCATTGAAAGATGCTGAGAAATTAGTTCACGCGTTTGTTTTCAGTCGACTATATTACTGTAACGCACACCTCTCAGGACTACCTAAAAAAGACATAAATCGTTTGCAACTAGTGCAGAATGTAGCTGCTAGAATCCTAACTAGAAAAAGAAAATCTGAGCACATATCTCCAGTTTTGATGTCACTACACTGGTTACCTGTGTCATTCAGGATTGACTTTAAAATTCTGCTTATGGTTTATAAAGCCTTAAATAATCTTGCCACATCTTATATATCGGAATGTCTGACACCTTATATTCCAAATCGTAACCTCAGATACTCAAATAAGTGTCTCCTTAGAATTCCAAGAACAAAACTTAAAAGAAGTGGTGAGGCAGCCTTCTGCTGTTATGCACCTAAAATCCGGAATAGCCTGCCAATAGGAATTTGCCAGGCTAATACAGTGGAGCACTTTAAAAAACTGCTGAAAACACATTACTTTAACATGGCCTTCTCATAACTTCACTGTAATTAAAATCCTGATACTCTGTATACAGTATCCAACTCATTATAATAACTATTCATGGTGGCTCTAAAATCTGTACTAACCCCTTCTCTCTCTTCTGTTTCCTTTTCCGGTGTCCTTTTGGTGGTGGCGCTCTCAAAGCACTGTGATGTTCCAACAATGATGGATGAATTAAAAGCCAGAAGTCTGTTTCACAATCAACATCAAGTGACTCCATGAGAACCCTAACTACAAAGAGGACTATTTCATTTATGTTAGGTAGAATGCCCAGAGGGGACTGGGCAGTCCCGTGGCCTGGAACCCGTGCAGATTTTATTTTTTTCTCAAGCTGTCTGGATTTTTTTTTTCTGTCCACCCTGGCCATCGGGCCTTACTCCTTTTCTATGTTAACTAATGTTGTTTTATTTTAATTTCTTATTTTGTCTTTTATTTTTCTTCTCTTCATTATGTATGTAAAGCACTTTGAGCTACTTTTTGTATGAAAATGTGCTATATAAATAAATGTTGTTGTTGTTGTTAATACAGGTCATGTAGTTATATCACACTGGCATCAAGAACATCACATAAAGGGATAATTTTCTTGCAGATCATGCAATGTGGTCTACATAATTCTGTGTACGAAATGTCCCACACTGCAATTTATGTGGGAGAAACTGGACAAACACTCCACCAAAGAATGAATTATTATGTTCCATGTTAATTGTGGCAATAAATATGTTCCTGTAGGAGTTTACTTCAGCAGCAACAGACATTGTGGGAAAGACTGTTACTGTTTTTTTATGCTTTGGTTTACAGACTTGGTTTCATTTTGCAATTGGGACTACTTGTGCTGCATTAGAACATGCCAGTATTCTTTTTCTTCTGTTTTTAATGTTTATAGTTACAATACTCACTCATGTTTACCAAACAAAATTCAACTTAATCTACCATGAAACAGATCAAACATATGTTAAAATTTGTTTAAATAATGAAAACCATCAAGCACAGCATTTTTGAAATCCTTTAATGTGCAAGATTTATTCAAAGCTGTTAACAATTATGCCTGGCAAAGCTTTTTGATGTAGATCATATTGGAATCATCAGGGTGGCGGAAAAAAAAGAAACCCTCAAGTTTACACAAAAAGCATGACAGCATCTGGTCTTACTACAGTGTACTTTTAGAAAGAAAGCGATGAGCATATTCATCGGTGATATAACCTTATTATAGTAACAGAAGTAGTGATACAAGACAGAAACTGTCAAATGGATTATTGAAGACCTTAAACCCAGCCCCAAATATATGAAACATGATGCGTGAAAAATTATTTATGAATATATTATGAAATATGTATTATGAAATTTACTCCCACCCATTATTATCTATAAAAATAAAAGACAAAACCCTCACTGACTAACTCACTGACTCACTCATCACTAATTCTTCAGCTTCTCGTGTAGGTAGAAGGCTGAAATATGGCAGGCTCATTCCTTACAGGTTACTTACAAAAGTTAAGCAGGTTTCATTTTGAAATTCTATGCGGAACGGTCATAACTGAATCCTACTTACGTACATATATACGGCCATAGCCTGCAGCTCAGTCGCTGTGTGAGGCGAAGTTGCATCCCCCATCACCACGCCTCCCACGTAGTTGGCTGCCTGCCTATATTGCGTCCTCCATCCCCACGCCTCCCACATAATTGACTGCCTACCCATATAAGGCCATCCGTCAGCAGCAATCCAAGCTGTGAGGAAACAGTAAAAACGAGGCGTGTCAGACGTCGTGGCACATTTTCTGATGCAGCTAGACGGAAACAACTTTGTGACGCTGTCGCTAAATACTCGCAGAAAAATCCACAAGTTAATAGACACGCTGTCACTAAATACGAGCAGGCAAATCCACAACTTCATAGAGACGCTGCCGAAAACGAAAGAATGCAATAAAGCAGGAAAGAAAGAAAGCAAGGTAAAGAAACGGAAGTAAAAAGGAGGCGTGTCAGACGTTGTGGTACATTTTCTGATGCAGCTAGACGGAAACAACTTTGTGACGCTGTCGCTAAATACTCGCAGAAAAATCCACAAGTTAATAGACACACCGTCACTAAATACTCGCATGCAAATCCACAACTTTATAGAGACGCTGCCAAAAATGAAACAATGCAAGAAAGCAGGAAAGAAAGCAAGGTAAAGAAACGGAAAGAATATCTTATTTATAAACGGCGCAAATATATTCACATGTACTTAACCTATATTACAACTATATACACATATAAATTAGACACCCAGACACACAATCCCCATATATTCCCCAGTCCTTTATCTGAACTTTCTTTTAAAAGCTTATAATCACACAGCCTGGGAAGTCTGCAGTGAATCCAGCGACCAATCCTGATGTGGGCCGCAGACACGTTTACTTAATTTACATGTAAAGAAGCGATCTCACCGGCTCGGCGACAGTTGCTTTATTATCCACAAGTTAATACCGGGAATGCCTGTTAAACATCTTAGATTCACGAGTAGCAATTTGGGTGGTGAGATGTCTATCGAGGTGATCACCATCGATCAAAGAACTGTCACTTACCGAGTGGTTTCCATGCCTGGAGATGCCGGCTGCCTTTTCCATTCTCTGTGTTTGTATTGTACTGACATATCAGGCTCAATCTTGATATCCAGAGGAACATTGTGTCTTATATATTGAATGACTGGGACAGGTTCAAGGTGTGGACTGATGACGGTACAGGAGATAATTATACTACACAGGGGCACTATAACAGTGAAATGCTTAAGCCCTTCACCTATGCTTCTACATGTGAGTTGATGGCTGCCGCTGAATTGTTCCGGTTGTCGCTTTCAACTGTACCGAAATGGCCAAATATTTTACACCTTGGGAGAATCGCCAATGCCTCTGAAACATCTTAGATTCACACGTGATGATTTCAGTAGTGGACACTGTAACAATAGAATCGTTAAGCCTTATGATAATGTTCCCGCATGGAGGGTTTAGGGAGACGCACCGGGAGAAGTATAGAATAGGGAAGCCCGTGTGACTGTTCTGGCTTTAACGGCTGTGAAATAAACAGACATAAACTGGAAGCGTGAATCTGTGCCTTTTAATAATCTCGAGAAAGAAACAGACACTTTGATGTTTATGAATATTTCAAGTCTCAAAAGCTGGATGCAAAGTTATCGATTAAATCAGTTGTATGTTTACAACGCTTGACAGATGCCAAATGTCACTTCAACACAAGTCCTGCAAATACTAACTTAATTGAAACAAACCTTGAAACTCAAAACGATTATGACAGCAGCAATCCAAGCTGTGAGAAAACAGTAAAAAGGAGCCGTGTCAAATGTCGTGCTACATTTTGTGATGCAGCTAGATGAAAACAACTTTGTGATCCACAAGTTCATAGACACGCTGCTGCTAAATATTCGCAGGCAAATCCACAACTTAATACAAGGAATGCCTGCTAAACATCTTAGATTCACGAGTACCGATTTGGGTAGTAAACACTTCGATGAATTAAATCTGTTATCTTTACAACGGTTGACAAACACGGAATGTAACTTGAACACAACACATCCACCAAATATGAACCTGATTGAAAGAAATAATGATAATCAAATCCTTGATGACAGCAACACTCATAACAGTCACAAAACAATTACATTGACAATCATATTACGTTATTTTTAAAATGTTTCCTTTTCTTTTTCATAACTTCTTTAACACGCTACTTCTCTGCTGCGAAGCACGGGTATTTTGCTAGTAAATTATAAAATTTATACCATTACCCCCAAATTATGAATTATGAAACTTATGCCACCAGATTCAAAACTAATAATAGGAGCCTCAATTAAAAATTACACTTCTCTTGCTTGCATAGCAAAGCAAGTGTGCACCTTTGAGCACTTATTAAAATAATTTGAATGGTGCCCATCGTTCATATAAAAATATACAAAGGTGTAAAGGAATGTAATGTCATATTTTCATAAATCATATTTTCACACATCAAGTTTCAAAAATCATAATTTGGGGAGGGTTTTAAGGTCATCAATCATCAAATGATATTTGTTTAAGGATAAAATAGTTACATTCATCTACTAAAATTAGAAAAGGATGAATTAAAAGTAAAATTAAAACAATATTTTATGGGAGCACAATGTAATATACAGTTAGGTCCATAAATATTTGGACAGAGACAACCTTTTTCTAATTTTGGTTCTATACATTACCACAATTAATTTTAAATGAAACAACTCAGATGCAGTTGAAGTGCAGACTTTCAGCTTTAATTCAGTGGGGTGAACAAAATGATTGCATAAAAATGTGAGGCAACTAAAGCATTTTTTTAACACAATCCCTTCATTTCACGGGCTCAAAAGTAATGGAGAAATTAAATAACTGGCAATAAAATGTTCATTTCTAATACTTGGTTGAAAACCCTTTGCTGGCAATGACAGCCTAAAGTCTTGAACTCATGTACATCACCAGATGCTGGGTTTCCTTCTTTTTAATGCTCTGCCAGGTAATTGGACAATTGACTCAAAGGCTATTTCATGGGCAGGTGTGGGCAAGTCTGTCGTTATGTCATTATCAATTAAGCAGATAAAAGGCCTGGAGTTGATTTGAGGTGTGGTGCTTGCATGTGGAAGATTTTGCTGTGAACAGACAACATGCGGTCAAAGGAGCTCTCCATGCAGGTGAAAGAAGCCATCCTTAAGCTGCGAAAACAGAAAAAACCCATCCGAGAAATTGCTACAATATTACGAGTGGCAAAATCTACAGTTTGGTACATCCTGAGAAAGAAAGCAAGCACTGGTGAACTCAGCAACGCAAAAAGACCTGGACGTCCACGGAAGACAACAGTGGTGGATGATCGCAGAATCATTTCCATGGTGAGAGAAACCCTTCACAACAGCCAACCAAGTGAACAACACTCTCAGGGTATGTGTATCAATATCCAAGTCTACCATAAAGAGAAGACTGCATGAAAGTAAATACAGAGGGTGCACTGAATGGTGCAAGCCACTCATAAAACTCAAGAATAGAAAGGCTAGACTGGACTTTGCTAAAGAACATCTAAAAAAGCCAACATAGTTCTGGAAAAACATTCCACATACCACATCATCTGTAAAGCATGGTGGAGGCAGTGTGATGGCTTGGGCGTGCATGGCTGCCAGTGGCACTGGGACACTAGTGTTTATTGATGTTTTCAACCAAGTATTAGAAATGAACATTTTATTTCCAGTTATTTAATTTGTCCATTACTTTTGAGCCCCTGAAATAAAGGGACTGTGTTAAAAAAATGCTTTAGTTGCCTCACATTTTTATGCAATCTTTTTGTTCAACCCACTGAATTAAAGCTGAAAGTCTGCACGTCAACTGCATCTGAGTTGTTTCATTTAAAATTCATTGTGGTAATGTACAGAACCAAAATTAGAAAAAAAAGTTGTCTCTGTCCAAATATTTATGGACCTAACTGTATATACAGTGGTGTGAAAAACTATTTGTCCCCTTCCTGATTTCTTATTCTTTTGCATGTTTGTCACACAAAATGTTTCTGATCATCAAACACATTTAACCATTAGTCAAATTTAACACAAGTAAACATAAAATGCAGTTTTTAAATGATGGTTTTTATTATTTAGGGAGAAAAAAAAATCCAAACCTACATGGCCCTGTGTGAAAAAGTAATTGCCCCCTTGTTAAAAAAATAACCTAACTGTGGTGTATCACATCTGAGTTCAATTTCCGTAGCCACCCCCAGGCCTGATTACTGCCACAACTGTTTCAATCAAGAAATCACTTAAATAGGAGCTGCCTGACACAGAGAAGTAGACCAAAAGCACCTCAAAAGCTAGATATCATGCCAAGATCCAAAGAAATTCAGGAACAAATGAGAACAGAAGTAATTGAGATCTATCAGTCTGGTAAAGGTTATAAAGCCATTTCTAAAGCTTTGGGACTCCAGCGAACCACAGTGACAGCCATTATCCACAAATGGCAAAAACATGGAACATTGGTGAACCTTCCCAGGAGTGGCCAGCCGACCAAAATTACCCCAAGAGCGCAGAGACGACTCATCCGATCGGTCACAAAAGACCCCAGGACAACGTCTAAAGAACTGCAGGCCTCACTTGCCTCAATTAAGGTCAGTGTTCACGACTCCACCATAAGAAAGAGACTGGGCAAAAACGGCCTGCATGGCAGATTTCCAAGACGCAAAACCACTGTTAAGCAAAAAGAACGTTAGGGCTCGTCTCAATTTTGCTAAGAAACATCTCAATGATTGCCAAGACTTTTGGGAAAATACCTTGTGGACTGATGAGACAAAAGTTTAACTTTTTGGAAGGCAAATGTCCCGTTACATCTGGCGTAAAAGGAACACAGCATTTCAGAAAAAGAACATCATACCAACAGTAAAATATGGTGGTGGTAGTGTGATGGTCTGGGGTTGTTTTGCTGCTTCAGGACCTGGAAGGCTTGCTGTGATAGATGGAACCATGAATTCTACTGTCTACCAAAAATCCTGAAGGAGAATGTCCGGCCATCTGTTCGTCAACTCAAGCTGAAGCGATCTTGGGTGCTGCAACAGGACAATGACCCAAAACACACCAGCAAATCCACCTCTGAATGACTGAAGAAAAACAAAATGAAGACTTTGGAGTGGCCTAGTCAAAGTCCTGACCTGAATCCAATTGAGATGCTATGGCATGACCTTAAAAAGGCGGTTCATGCTAGAAAACCCTCAAATAAAGCTGAATTACAACAATTCTGCAAAGATGAGTGGGCCCAAATTCCTCCAGAGCGCTGTAAAATACTCATTGCAAGTTATCGCAAACGCTTGATTGCAGTTATTGCTGCTAAGGGTGGCCCAACCAGTTATTAGGTTCAGGGGCAATTACTTTTTCACACAGGGCCATGTAGGTTTGGATTTTTTTTTCTCCCTAAATAATAAAAACCATCATTTAAAAACTACATTTTGTGTTTACTTGTGTTATATTTGACTAATTGTTAAATGTGTTTGATGATCAGAAACATTTTGTGTGACAAACATGCAAAAGAATAAGAAATCAGGAAGGGGGCAAATAGTTTTTCACACCACTGTATATATATATATATATATATACACACACACACATTTACAGAAATGGCTTCTGTAATTTAAAGATGAATAAATCATTATAACCAAATAAACTTCCTAATATTTGAAAATTTGTTTTTTTTATTCATTTAGAGGAGGAAATCAAAGTAAATGTGATATACAGTAAATGTCTACATTTTGGGCTTTGGCAAGTGTGATATAATAATTATTTTAGAAAATGTTTTAAGAAAAAAAAAAACTTGTATTGTCCAAATGGGTGGCATGGTGACGCAGTGGTAGCGCTGCTGCCTTGCAGTAAGGACACCTTGGTTTGCATCCCGGTTCCTCCCTGCGTGGAGTTTGCATGTTCTCCCAGTGTCTGTGTAAGTTTCCTCCGGGTGCTCCAGTTTCTTCCCACAGTCCAAAGACATGCAAGTTAGGTGCACTGGCAATCATAAATAGTCCCTAGTGTGTGCTTGGTGTGTGGTGTGTCCTGGCGCCCTGCCTGGGATTTGTTCCTGCCTTGCGACCTATGCTGGCAGGGATTGGCTTTAGCAGAGCCCCGTGACCCTGTGTTAGTATATGGGTGAGTTGGAAAATGACTGACTGACTGACTCTATTGTCCAAATTGGTTTTCAGTCCTAACAATATAATAATTACCATTTAAATGATACGTAAACAGAAACAACTATTATTACTTGTTTTAAGGTGAAACCAAGCATCATTGAGTACAGACTACAAGATAATTTATCAAGTAAGTAAGCTGTTAACTAAAATGCTTTGTTTTGAAGATCACCTAATAGGTGATAAAATGAGGTTAAAATCAGATTTTATTCTGGTAAATGTTAGTTTTCATAATATGGCTAATATAAATAACACTGGGCAAAATGTTAACAATTCTGGTCTGCAATTTCACACCTATCATACTAAATACCAGTGACAGAATATAGTTGAGATTTTCAGGAATACACATTTGGCTTTTAATAGATGTAAAAAAAAATAAATGTCAATAATAGCATCTGTTGTATTCTGGTATAAAAATGCTTAGGATATAAAATTGCAGCAACCCACGAAAGAACTACACAAGTCACAAGGGTTTCTCTTTGACAGATTCCAAACAATTTTCTTTAATGTTTCAAATTTTCTCCTTTCATATTTCAGCATCCATACTGTCAGGCCCATTTTTCAAGGTTCCAGGCACAATAAAATAAAACAAACAATGCCCAAATCTTTATGCTTTAGCTTGCCCTGTTCTACTACCTGCCCTACACTATCTTTTATCTCCTTATAATTCTTCCTTTTTGTTTTGGTTTTTGCACTTTTTCCTCTCAAAGCTCCACCTCCTCTTGTTTGCTGCTTTGTGCTACCTCTGACAGGCTTCTGGGTTAGTTGTCCCTCCTAACTTTTGTGCTGGAGTAATGAAGATCTGGATAGTTTTATAATACATTTATAGCATGTTAATATGCCCACAATGTGTACATACTTAATAAGAATATATTTACTCAATGCACCTCATGCCTCTTCTCCTTCTAGATATTCTTAGATATTCTCCTTCTAGACATTCTTCCCCACAAACTATTCACATTACACTTTACAAGCCTGGCAAGGTTCACAAAGGCAGTCGGAGACTCCTGGGGCAATGGGTAAATAGGAGCTTGCAGAAAATAAATGGGGATTACAGGGAAAAGCAAATCATGTGGCTCTAGAAGATGATCGGGAACACTGAAAGATTGAACGCAACTTCAGAAACAGTGCCAGAATAGCTGTAAGCTAGTTTCAGTAGCTGTTACTTTATGAGGCATTCACTGTGGCCATAAAGTAGACTCTTCTGACAGTACAACTGTGAACTGTTAAATAAATGTGCATTGCATTATTATTCTGGATGTTTTTGCCAGGTATTTACAGTTTTACATTAATCATAATCTCTTGGTCTCTTCTTTTTTTCAAAAGTAATAAAAGAATTATTGACCTTTTACTTGCTGTATTGGTTACTAACAGTGATGAGTGAGCCCCACGGAGTTCACTTCATCGCGAGTTTGGCAAAATCGTTAAAATGTTTGGAAACTTTGCAGAACTTGGCAATATGCATTGATGTCATTGGGGAAGGAGAAAGTGAACTGCTTTAAGAAGAAGATAATGGTGCAATAGTCTTTTAAGTGGGGAAGTTTCTCTTAAATATGTTGGATTGATTATTATGGCCAAAATTGTGGTAGTAATGTGTGATGTGAGTCAGCAGTGCTGGCCATTACTCCACTGTGCCTCAAAAAACACAGAATAATAACCACAAACAAAATGCAACAAATTGCCACAAATTTTAAATAAGTTGCACAGCTCCTTGAGACTCATTTATAACCCGAGATAGCACGATTATAATATGCAATGCCGATCCCTAGAGTTGCGGCCAAAAGGGAAAATAATAAATGAACCAAAATTATGAGTGACCTATACTACTTTTCTACTAGCTACACATCGCAAGTACAGAACAAACCAGTAAAGATGAATGTAAGCAAGGAAATAAATGTTATTGAAAAAAATTAATTATACATGCACAAAAAACAATCTGATATTTATACAACTCCACACTGCAGCACACACCCCTTCACTTTTTACAAAAAGCCCTCAATAAATAAACCATTCTCTATTCTCTTAAAATTAGTGCTTGCATGTGCTTTGCTGAGCCATACCATAAAACCAGCCAAAATAACACCCAAAGTCTCTTTTCAAAGTTCCACCAGGCCTTCTTCAGAATTCACCACTGATCCTCCAACCATTCAGAAACCTTTTGACTTCTGTATCAGCAAACCTGGGCTCATCTAATGGCTTCCTGCTGTCACTGTATTTCTTTGAATGCCAGCAAGTTCTCCCCTCACCTTTTGGGGCTGCTTTCTCTTATTTATTGCTGTCATTGGGCCTCAAAGTCAGGTGCACCTTCCAAAGCAGTCCATGGGTCTGACTACCCCTTAAGACTGAATTATGTACTATTATAAAAAAAAAAAAAAACAACAGTGAAATGTACAAACATACACTGACAGCAAATACACCTGACAACCGTTATAAAGTAAAAAAAAAAAAAATTAAAATAAGCTCACTAAGTTCTAATCTTCAGGGCACTGATTGGCTAACTCACAATGTGACGGTGTGAGATTAACTCATTTATTTTTTGAACTCCCAACTCCATGCAGATGGCACTTCCTTTTGGTTTCTGATCAATCTGTGCAGATGCTTTTACTTTTGTCTTCCATCAAGAGGCGTCTTATAAATAGAAAAAAATCTTTTGTTATTATTATTATGATTATTTCACAGTGTCTCATGAGCTTTCTGACTCTAGAAGGATGAGGAGAGGACTCTTTAAATGTTTGTTGAGGAGTGTGACTTCAAAAAATGGACTTAGCATGACAAACGACACCTGAAGAGTGGAACTATGTGAGTGAATGTCACACATGCTGAAATTTGAGGTTTAGGGGTGAATGTTATATATTCAGCAGCAGTGCTTGATTTGTGATGGTGTTGTAACAAAACATGCTATTTGTCAAGCAGTGGTGCTCAGGATTATTGTGCATGTTCACAATGCAATTACATTATGTTTTGTCACATTTAGCAACATGCCCATAAAATTATACTGTTTGAGTTTATAATGCGGTGTTCAACATTTTTCCTTCATTGTAAAAATTACCCTCCATTTATTTTAGCTGTTAAAATTGCACAAAATTGCACACAAAGGTATTTTTCGATAGGGTACCACAGTAACTATAGATGTGTACTATAGTAGAAAAACCCGATAGAACAATTTTAATATATACTGTAGTTGTATATCTCTGTTTGAGCTTTAGTGTACCAGCAGTTAATGTATGTGTGCAAATCAAGCACTGCTGTAGATTATATAACGCTAATCTCTTTGTGCTCACAGAGTTCCAATCTTCGGGGCACTGAATTACTCTGCTATGCAGTAGCTGAACACTACCCAATCTAAGGTACATAGCGAGGAGCATAACATCCAGCAGTAGAGACACAATATACAATGAATCTACGCTGAAAAATAAAGTATTTTAATAATATTCCCATTATGGTCAGTTAATGCACTCCTGAAAAGTAAAGGTTATATGAGTTTTATCTTTAACCATATTCAGTGTGAAAATCTGTCAGGATTATTAAGCACATCAGGCAGTGGCCTAGAGTGTGAGATGGAACACGCTTACATTATGCATGCATGAAAGATCTGCACATGTGCAATCAGGTAGTGACATCCCCATTTAACATGGCTGTTACAGCGCTGTAATGTAATGCTGGCCTCCTAAAGCATTATCATGGATTGCTGGAAAAAAAATGTTTGTCCAAGCCAGCAGTGCAGTGAATTCTCCAGATTTTCAAGAAACGAGGTCATAATTGGTATCATTAGGTATCAGGATGAAATCCTTGGACCCATTGTCAGACCCTATGCTGGTACAGTGGCTCCTGGTGCACGACAATTACTGGCCTCATGTGGTGAGAGTATGCAGGCAGTTCCTGGAGGATGAAGGAATTGATACCATTGACTGGCCACCACACTTTCCTGACCTAAATCCAATAGAACACCTCTGGGACATTATGTTTTGGTCCATCCAATGCCACCAGGTTGCACCTCAGTCTGTCCAGGAGCTCAGTGATGCCCTGGTCCAGATCTAGGAGGAGATCCCCCACAACACCATCTGTTATCTCATTAGAAGCATGCACCGATGTTGTCAGGCATGTATACAAGAACACAGGGGCCATACAAACTACTGCGTACAATTTTGAGTTGCTGCAATTAAATTTTGGCAAAATGGACTAGCCTGCCACATTAATTTTTTCACTCTGATTTTTGGGGCATCTTTGAATTCAGGGCTCTGTAGGTTGATCATTTTCATTTCCATCAAACGATGTGGCATCCTTTCGTTCCTAACACATTACCCAGTCTATATCAGTATAGATATCCAGAAGGATTTCTTTTTCCCATTGAGATCTGATGTGTTTTCAAAGTGTTCCTTTAATTTTTTTGAGCAGTTTTATATATATATAAAATATATACACATATATACACATACACATATATACACATACATATATATATATATATATATATATATATATATATATATATATATATATATATATATATATACACACACAGTGGTGTGAAAAACTATTTGCCCCCTTCCTGATTTCTTATTCTTTTGCATGTCTGTCACACAAAATGTTTCTGATCATCAAACACATTTAACAATTAGTCAAATATAACACAAGTAAACACAAAATGCAGTTTTAAATGATGGTTTTTATTATTTAGGGAGAAAAAATCCAAACCTACATGGCCCTGTGTGAAAAGTAATTGCCCCTGAACCTAATAACTGGTTGGGCCACCCTAGCAGCAATAACTGCAATCAAGCATTTGTGATAACTTGCAATGAGTCTTTACAACGCTCTGGAGGAATTTTGGCCCACTCATCTTTGCAGAATTGTTGTAATTCAGCTTTATTTGAGGGTTTTCTAGCATGAACCGCCTTTTTAAGGTCATGCCATAGCATCTCAATTGGATTCAGGTCAGGACTTTGACTAGGCCACTCCAAAGTCTTCATTTTGTTTTTCTTCAGCCATTCAGAGATGGATTTGCTGGTGTGTTTTGGGTCATTGTCCTGTTGCAGCACCCAAGATTGCTTCAGCTTGAGTTGACGAACAGATGGCCGGATATTCTCCTTTAGGATTTTTTGATAGACAGTAGAATTCATGGTTCCATCTATCACAGCAAGCCTTCCAGGTCCTGAAGCAGCAAATCAACCCCAGCCCATCACACTACCACCACCATATTTTACTGTTGGTATGATGTTCTTTTTCTGAAATGCTGTGTTCCTTTTACGCCAGATGTAACGGGATATTTGCCTTTCAAAAAGTTCAACTTTTGTCTCATCAGTCCACAAGGTATTTTCCCAAAAGTCTTGGCAATCATTGAGATGTTTCTTAGCAAAATTGAGACAAGCCCTAATGTTCTTTTGCTTAACAGTGGTTTGCGTCTTGGAAATCTGCCATGCAGGCCGTTTTTGCCCAGTCTCTTTCTTATGGTGGAGTCGTGAACACTGACCTTAATTGAGGCAAGTGAGGCCTGCTGTTCTTTAGACGTTGTCCTGGGGTCTTTTGTGACCTCTCGGATGAGTCGTCTCTGCGCTCTTGGGGTAATTTTGGTCGGCCGGCCACTCCTGGGAAGGTTCACCACTGTTTCATGTTTTTGCCATTTGTGGATAATGGCTCTCACTGTGGTTCGCTGGAGTCCCAAAGCTTTAGAAATGGTTTTATAACCTTTACCAGACTGATAGATCTCAATTACTTCTGTTCTCATTTGTTCCTGAATTTCTTTGGATCTTGGCATGATGTCTAGCTTTTGAGGTGCTTTTGGTCTACTTCTCTGTGTCAGGCAGCTCCTATTTAAGTGATTTCTTGATTGAAACAGGTGTGGCAGTAATCAGGCCTGGGGGTGGCTATGGAAATTGAACTCAGGTGTGATACACCACAGTTAGTTTTTAACAAGGGGCAATTACTTTTTCACACAGGGCCATGTAGGTTTCAATTTTTTTTCTCCGTAAATAATAAAAACCATCATTTAAAAACTGCATTTTGTGTTTACTTGTGTTATATTTGACTAATGGTTACATGTGTTTGATGATCAGAAATATTTTGTGTGACAAACATGCAAAAGAATAAGAAATCAGGAAGGGGGCAAATAGTTTTTCACACCACTGTATATACACATATACATACATATATATATACACATATACATACATACATATATATGCACACATATACACACATATATATATACATATATATATATACATATATATATACATATATATATATACATATATATACATATACATACATATAAATATATATATACATATATATACATATACATACATATACATATATATATACATATATATATAAACTGCTCAATAAAATTAAAGGAACACTTTGAAAACACATCAGATCTCAATGGGATATAGATTGGGTAATGTGTTAGGAACGAAAGGATGCCACATCGTTTGATGGAAATGAAAATGATCAACCTACAGAGCCCTGAATTCAAAGACGCCCCAAAAATCAGAGTGAAAAAATTAATGTGGCAGGCTAGTCCATTTTGCCAAAATTTAATTGGAGCAACTCAAAATTGTACGCAGCACTTTGTATGGTATGGCCCCTGTGTTTTTGTATACATGCTTCTAATGAGATGACAGATGGTGTTGTGGGGGATCTCCTCCTAGATCTGTACCAGGGCATCACTGACCAAAACATAAGGTCCCAGAGGTAATTTCTGCTGAGGGCACCCATTTGGCCAGCAGCGGTCCTGTGTGTGTGTGTGTGTGTGTATATACAGGGAGTGCAGAATTATTAGGCAAGTTGTATTTTTGAGGATTAATTTTAATATGGAACAAACACCGAGCTATCAGTCAATCCAAAATGTTAATAAACCTGAAACCTGAATGTTTCACAACGGAAATGTGAGTGT
>NC_053155.1:187794329-187919329 GCF_016835505.1 Polypterus senegalus | reverse complement strand
TGAACTATGTGGAGCAAAGCGCCTGGGGTATTTTGGCACCCGACAGTTTTTTGTTGCTCTGAAGTTAATAGCTGCAGCACAATCAGGTCTTCCAGTACGGATAGAAAGTATTAAGAGTGGTAAGTAGTAAGCCGCTTTCTAGAAGATTATGACGGCATGTCAAATGGAAAACAACCCATTTTTTCAGTACCTGCTTAAAGATGAACAGGTTCATAGCTATGGATTACCATAAACATCTTCCTGTTTATTAATACATTTTTTCATTATTTACCAAATGAAACTTTATTTGGAGTATTTCATGAGTATTAATGTGTGGCATAATAGTGCATTGTGAGATTTACTAGCTTATAGCTCCAAACAACTCCAATTTGCTTAGCATGATTCAACATATAACTCTGTATGTGTGTACATGATCACCTTTCATTAGACAGTCACTGAATCCAGAACTGGTTCCTACCTTTCACCATTTGTTTTATTACTTAGATAGGCTTGAAACACTGCTTTCATTTAATCAAAAAAACACACCTGAAAATGAATGAACAGACGATTATTCAGTACTTGCTGGAATTAACTCTTAATCTAGGGCTTACATCTAAGTGCAGAAGTATCATCTAATTAAACTGATTTTAAAAAATTGTAACTACAGTCTTTAAAACCTACACTTTCTCTGGTGGCACATTCACTCAAGGGCATTTACTTCTTTTACACATCAAATTCCAATGTGTCTGTCATGTGTGCTAATAAAATGCAATGCATTTTTCATTCTAACAGATGGCACATACAAGTGACGCTATAACTTGATAAAGAAAACAGGAAAAAAATTTGTAGTAAATAAAAAGGGCTAACATAGAAAATACCATTGAGTGTCTCACAGAAGAAAGTAACTGAGAATATGAAAATGGAGGTCTCAGACTTTATTTACATGATTTTTTTACATCTCTCATTTTGCTATGTTAATGATAGCAGATCATTAGAATGTTTAATGAACTCAAATGAGATTAGTACTTGCTCTATCTTTTGTTTTATTTCCTATATTATTGCCGATTCAAATTTACTTTCAGTACGTTATAGTGTCGGTTTGTCTGTTGCCTTAGTTATGCAACATTTGGTCTAGAATTTTAAATAGTAGTGCTAATATTTTTGATGCACCATCTGTTGGAATGAGAAATGTAATGCATTCTACCACTACATGAATTACAAAGTACATTCCAATTGATGGTGCATCACAAATGTTAATGTCTAACAAAGTGATAATGCTGAATGGACAGAGATTGGCTTATATTATATAGATTTATAAATAATTATTGTAAATTATCCCAATGTTTGAAGAGTCAATATAAAGTTAACATTACTTGGCATGGTAGACCACATATCTTTTTGGTAAAGCTTCTTGAGGTCCACAAAAGAGATTTTCCTGCCCTCCAGTTAGACTGAGGAGAAGCTTTTGTGGAGGGGTAGTCAAAAACATGTATCCAACAACTGCTACCAAGACATTCCCACCACCTGTTTAAGCTGTAAGGCTGTGTCTAGTTACTCTCTGACTGTCTAACCCAGTTCACCACCAGGTGTTTATAAATTAACACTTTGACACACAGCTAAAATCAGGCAATTGTTGGATATTGTTTTAATTGTGTTCTTTGTTATTGATGATATTTGAGTATTACAGAAATCTAATAACAATTTATCACTTGGATTCGTCTCCGATAAGCCGTTCTTTCTTTGGTTTGTAACTGTCTTTATCCCTGGGTCCTTTAATGTGGGGAAGCCCCAGAGTAGGGGAAAGTACTGCATTCAATCAACAAGTCTGATTTCATTGTCAGTGCTATGTTTAGGTGTCGTATCTTTTGGCATTGCAAAGCTATACTGTTTGGCATAAGGTGTCCCCATTTTAGAAATGTATCATCTCCAGCACCTAAACAACTTCTCAGAACAAATATTACAGTGGCAGTTATTTTTTTTATTTTTTACAAAAAAAATATACACCCACACACACACACACTTTATATCATTCTGTGGCAAATAGAAAACAATTTGTAAATGTGTATGTATAATTACGTACTCATACAAACATTTACTTTCAATATTATTTTTCATGCCTGTCTTTGAAACAATTTCTACTTATCACTAGACACAGAGAACCTTACATTTCGTACAGTAGACCGAGGTTTTTATGCAACAGTTTACACATCTTCTCTTGCCTTCTGTTTCAGTTTCCCTACAAATGTTGAGTATATTTTTATTTACTTATTGTTGGTTTTTCTTTTTTTCTTGCATTGCACTTCTGGAATAAAATAAATACATACATACATTTCCTTACCAACTTCTTCCAGTTTTGGGTTACAGGGTGGGAACAATGCCTTTGCTGGCAGCCTTGGGCAAATGGCAGAAAACAGTCCTGAACAGTTTCTCCCTCAAGCCAGTTACACACATCACACATTCTCAGCCACTTTTGGGTCGCAGATTTCTGTCGCAGGGTTGCAAGCACATAAGACTTATTCACAGTATAAATGACCCCCTGCTCCTGCACCGGGATTGACAGTATTCAAACAACATTCCATGGACTGCTCTTTAATTTTATTTTCCACTTGTAATCGCTCTCATTTCTGCATGGGGAATGGGAGAAGCAAGCATGATTAGAAACAGGATAAAAAATATTGCACAGCATTATAAATCCCTTCTGTGTGTGTGTGTGTGTTTTATATCATGCACAAGTCTCAAGCAGAAAGAAAGTGCAGCAGACAGTGTCCAGGTATGGTAATTGATCCTGTGATGCTTAAACTGTAAAGCTACATGCAGCAGTGTTTCAGAGTTAGTCTATGACCAATACTTCCAATCAAATGTAGCATCAACGACATCAGCAAATGTATTTTTGTCAATAGAATCAAACCTGTGATCAGAATCTGACTCAAGCTTTGTGTGTAATGGTACATAAAGATTAGCTGCTACACAAGCAGTTTATTTCCTGCCTTTTACACACAGTTGTGACATATAATATGAATGACCAATCATAGATAACTATACATCATTAAAATGCTGTGAACCTCAGTGGCCCAATGGCAATGCTTGCTGTTTGTGGCTCAATGTAGGTAGGATATATGATTAAAGCAGATTCACTCCACTGTGATGTGCTGCTTGCATATACATGTGCAACTTGCATGCTTTAATAATAAAAGAGAGCAAACAACATGGAAACTTACACGACTCCCTTGGGTATGTAAAGATACTATTATTGCTTTTGATTGACTTGTGAATTTATTGCAACATACACAAACAACTTTGAAATATTGTGGTGTCACATCATAGGTACTCAGGCATAAGTGGCCACAGTTACTTATAACTAGTGTGGTATAATAATATTGCAGTACCTTTTTGATGCCTGCAAAAAATATTCTAAATGAAATGAAGACAATTTAACTGGCAGTAAGAAAAATACATGGTTTTAGACTGTTTTTAGTTTCATCCATCTCTTAGTAGTTTATAATGTTTTGAAGATAACTACCACACATGGATTGTTTTATGTTACAGTATTTAAATATTTCTGTAAATCAATTAATATATCAATCAATCAACATTTATTTATATAGCACATTTTCATACAAAAAAATGTAGCTCAAAGTGCTTTACAAAATGAATAGAGAAATAGAAGACACAATAAAAAATAAACATAAGTCAACATTAATTAACATAGAATAAGTAATGTCCAATGGCCAGGGTGGACAGAAAAAACAAAAAAAAAAAACTCCAAATGCTGGAGAAAAAAAATAAAATCTGTAGGGTTCCAGACCAAGAGACCGCCCAGTCCCCTCTGGGCAATCTACCTAACATAAATCAAACAGTCCTCTTTGTATTTAGGGTTTTCATGGAAGGACCTGATGATGATGGTCACGTAGAATTCTGGCTTTCAGTCCATCAATGTTGGTGCATCATGATGCTTTGAGTAGGTGCCGCCACCAAAAAGAAACCGGAAAAAGAAACAGAAGAGAGAGTATGGGTCAGTACAGATTTTGGAGCCACTTTGAATAGTTATTATGATGAATTGAACATACAGAGTATCAGTATTAAGTTAAAGTGAAGTTATAAAAAGGCCATGTTAAAGTAATGTGTTTTCAGCAGTGTTTTAAAGTGCTCTACTGTATTTGCCTGGCGAATTGCTATTGGCAGGCTATTCCAGATTTTAGGTGCATAACAGCAGAAGGCCGCCTCACCATTTCTTTTAAGTTTAGCTTTTGGAATTCTAAGGAGACACTCATTTGAGGATCTAAGGTTACGATTTGGAATATAATGTGTCGGGCATTCCGATATATAAGATGGAGCGAGATTATTTAAGGCTTTATAAACCATAAGCAGTATTTTAAAGTCAATCCTGAATGACACAGGCAACCAGTGTAGTGACATCAAAACTGGAGAAATGTGTTTGTCCTTTATCTGTCCTTTAAAACATTGCAGACCAGTATATCTATGTGAAACACATGAATCACTAGTTAATAATGTAAGTTAACAATATTGAGATCATATTATCAAGTAGTTAAGTCATTATTTGGGCCAGTATTTCTAAATTATGGATGATATAAGTAATTTGTTAACTGTCTCTCATATGGAGCCCATTCCCAAGTATGTATAGGATCCCTATCTATGAAAACAGATGGACTTTTCTGTTAAGGGGCAAGGTGGGATGAACTGTTTTTTGACTGCCCACATCCTGAAGTGTGCCTTATATGGACTTCTGTTGACTGACAGCTTCTTTCAAATTAAATAAAATATTTTAATTTTTTCATTTTCCAACCCCACCTGTTTTAGTACAGAGCCGTTCTAGCCTACAATGCAAACAAGGCAGGATCTTTCCCTGGGTAGTGTGCCAGTGTACTACAGGGTACACACACACAGTGACAAACAAGTTTTCCAGAATTTATGCTTAAGGCTCCAATGATTTTGGAGAAAAACATGAGATGAGAAACAAAGGGCAACAATTTCCTAGACACGGTAATTTGTCTTAGGTGGCAGGGTGGCGTAAGTTCTGGGTGCTTCTTTCGTGGAATTTGCTGTGTTCGCCTTGTGTCTGCATGGGTTTCCTCTCACAGCCCATATTGGTAAATTGGCTTGTATGTATGTATGTATGTGTGTGTGTGTATTCACCCTGCAGTGAGGTGGCACCAAGTCCAAGAATGTTTCCTGCCTTATGCCCAATGCTTGCTGAGAGAGGCTTTATCTTCCCTGTGACCCTGCTCTAGAAAAGCACAGTTTAGAAGATGGGTGGATGGATGGTTATTTGTCTCTCACTGTGCTGTTTCTCCTCATAGTTTTATGTCTCTCTGCACACTTAAGGAGAGGGCATGTAAAACTGTGATTGGTAAACTTTACAATGCAACTTCTGTGCTCTTCAGTGTTGTAATTTTGATTGGCCAAAACTGTGTTCATTGTTATTACCCAAATAACCCCTTACAGTGTGTTATCACTACAAATAGTATTATTTACTATAAATATAATTACCTAAGGGTTGAGGGAGTAAAATATCTTAAAAAGCATTGAAATGGATTAAAAAGAAAACTTACACTTCAGCCAATAAAATTTGCTGGAGGGACAGTTTTTTTTTTTTTTTACAATATAGTAAATGCATAAATTAAAAAGTTTCCAAGCTAAAAGGATATTTCAGTGCAATAACTAATTGTCAGCTTTACAAAGTCTGCTAGAAGAATATTTGTAGATAAAATTTTTACTGTTCTTTCTAAAAAAAAGTGTTGCAGATCTAGTTTGTCGATAATTTATATGAGACAGCTTTGTATTTTTAATAAGATTAATCAACTGTTCTTTGAAATACTTTGCCATGATTTCTTTTTTCAAAGAAATAATTCTGTTATTTACAAAGTATTTTTGTGCTTAAATTGTACAGTGTCTTTGGTTAATTGGTAAGTATAAATTGGCCTGAAAGCAGACAGCAACAATGTTTGTGCCCTACAATTGACAGTCACTCTATCCAGAGATGTTTCTTGCCTTACATGCTTTGTTGCATGTAGCTGTTACTCTGAACTGGATGGATGGATTTGAAAATGTATAAAAGTAGTTTAAAGAATTTGTAAATAAAATTGAAAATAAAGCCTATAAGACAGTTGCTTTGTTTATGCCACATTTACACTATTTTTGTTTTCATAACACTATTTAAAATTTTTTTTAAACCAACCATGAAAGTCCACGGTCTTATCAACTTCACTGATTTGTTTCAGTCTTTGTCGTCATTCATATAAAAAACTTTTACGTGAGGGTTTTGCTGGCCATTATTAGCATGTTCTTCAGTTGGTCAGATTTTATTTTTTTATAATACACAGTTAATGTTGTCCATGCTCTGATTCGTAGCATTGATGATAATGCAGCAATTATCATCTTATTTGTTTGTTATCCAAAGTGATATCATCAGGTCCTTGGACTTTCCTTACAGAATTTGATACATAAACCACTTCTAAGGTATATCTATTCTGAACGGGCTATTAGTTGTTGATATATTATTGGCAAAGTAAAGAGAAGTGACTGTAATAGGCTCAGTCATGAGTGTAATACTGTAAATCCTGTCCTGCTGTTCAGTGGACTTATTTAAATTGCATATGTTTCATTATTAAAGTCTTGAGTGCCACATGCTGTTACTAGTAAACTGACCATTTTTGATTCTTGCTCAAACATGCAGCTACACTAATCTTTATAGTGCTAGTTCAGAATTATCAGTTTTATTTTCTTTAGAATTTGAATGGAATCGATGCACCTAGAGAAAAGATTATTCAGACACTGCAAAAACGTGCAAATTATGAGTGTGAACAGGCCGCGATGTGAATCCAGGATTGTGGAGTTTTGAGGCACCAACTCTAGCTAAAGCCTGCTTTAATTAATCAATATGCTCCTGCAATAGATAATGTTATAATTGCAGAAAATCCTCATAATACTACCTTATTTACACATTTAAAAAAATACACGAAACAAAGGGAACGATTTGGGGATCCACCCCGTATACTTGGAAAAAGGTTGTGTTGATATGTCTTTACAGACGTGAGCTCAAAACAGAACTGAAGTAAATGAAAAATGGCTGCCATATATAGCTGATAAACAGTGACATAACGGGATGATGGAATTCTGGGAATAGGAAATAACATCGGGTGGAGGTGGGATTTTGAGTACCGGAAGAGGTAGTGATGTTGGTTGGCTTTTGAAGACCGAAGTGACTTTAAGAGGAGAGTTTGTCGGCTGGTCTGCAGGGGAATAAAAAAAAGAGTTTGTGGGCAGCGTCAACCTCTGGTTTGTCGGGAACATACATATATTTAAGCTCATAAAATGTCTCTCAAGTGCACATGTGTGACACATATTAATCCCAAAAAATGTAATAAGTTTGTTCTGCATCAGCTTAATGCATTTCTGTTAAAGTAGCCCTTCATTTGATTCCTGTGTCTGAAATATGATTTTACTGTGGACTGTTGGCTATGGTGGTGCTTGCAGGTAGCGTTTTTGCTTGTTTATTTTTGCACTGGGCTACATCATCATTTCACAGGCTATTCTAGGCCACTTATTAATTAAAATCACTATTATTAGTGTCATATGATGTGAAGGACATGAGATAAAGCATGAGTAAATCCAGACAATTATTGGGTCATGTTCTAGTTACTTTCTTTTTCAGAACAATATTTCTGTCAATCAATCTATGTAAACTTGCTTTTAAAAATCCTATAAATAAAGCAAAAAAAAGTTTATAGTTCAGTTAATTTCTTAGTTCTTGTATATGGATGGAGCCCTTGAGATTCTCGGCACCCAGAATAAACCTAGATGAGGCCAGTAAATAAGCAAAAATGGCAACACTTGTTGCAAATAACACAGGAAGGATGAAAACAGGGAAAATCTGAAGTTTCACAGCAAACATAAACAAAACCATACCTCATTTCTGTACCTGTCTTAATCAGTTCGGGGTTAAGTTACTTATCAACTTGCCTATCATAAAAGTATTCATAAGCAAACCCTTTCTCACCTCTCATCTCTTGGCTTGTTTGTTAGTTTATTTCTTTCTGTGCACCCCAAACTTTCCTAACACCAGACTCTTATCGTTTCTAGTTATGTGATATCTTTAGAATTACACTTAGGATCACTCCCATCTAAGTTCCACAGTCACTCGTGAGGTCAGAGATTTCCGTGCACCTCTGAGCCTTCTGTAATTCTTAAGCAGTTGAGCCTTTAAGATCACTTCACACTAACCCAATTGTCTCTTTCCTTCTCCTTCAAATTCATGACTAATAGAGCTCAGTGAGTCACCGCTTCCCAGCTTATCAAGCTAGCATAGGACACCAAAACTAAAGTGTTAAGAAGTTTTTTTTCCTTATTCTGGATTTTACAGTAAAACATAAACTGATATTAGGGGATTGCATTATCTTGATGACTGAAGAAAATATTATAGTTTTATAAAAGAAAATCAAATTTAAAGAGTTACAATTATTGAAAACATAAACTGTGGCCTTGCTATTAGTTTATTCAATAAGGTAAAATTAATCAAGTTAATAAGTTGGACAAATTTTACACTTTATTTTATTTTTGTTTTTTATTTTTCTTTTGTATATGAATTATTCAGGACAATAATTTTGTTGGAAACTAACAAATAGATATTACATACCTTTGTAATACTTTTTCTCTCTAGAACTTCCCCTTCCGCAGTTCATGGGGTTGAAGAACGATTCTTCAGAATTAAGGATTTCCAGTCATTCCAAGAGTGCAGAAATCTCTGGGCCTCATTCGGGGATGCTAGCAGTGAAAATCCCTCGTCCCACACTTACCAAAAACTACCTAAAGCACAGTGAAGGCATGACAGAAAAGCAGGTATGCAGACAAGTTCTGTGTTACTTTTGTAAAACTAATGAATGAAGTCTAGTATGCCTGGTTATAAAAAAAAAAAAACAAACAAAAACGTACTATACCTTGTACCAGTCTAGATGCACCTTACAGTGAGCTTATACCTGTAGAACATATAATTTCATATGTACTTCAAATTAATATAAAAAAATGTCAAGAAAAGGACGTTTAGCTCAAAAAGTTTCTGACATACTAAAAATTTCTTAGTTGCTAACATGCTTAACCATATAACTAGGTTAATTGTTTTATGTGTTTTCATTTCTGTTTGTTAAGTCATATTTAGCATTAGTTGCATATCTTGCTTTCACTGGTGCTCAGGATTCTTTATATATTTAGGTACTGATTTTAACAACCTTCTGTAAAACAAAAATTTTTCACTAAATCCTAGACATAGATAAGCATTGATAAAATGATTTTCAGAAACTATTTGAAAACCATCCATTATTAGTAAGACATAATCTCACTTGTTTTATGTTTAAATATAGTTTAACAATGCAAAATTTGTTCCCTATATAACTGATTTTGCATATTGCCTAGAGGATGACAATGTTGCATCAAAATAAACCTCATCAACATTTTCAAAAATTGCTTCTTATAGGTTTTCTTTGATAATTTTTTTGTTCTTTTTGTCTTTATCTATTTAAGTTGTTTACCCAGTATTGAAAATCTAATGACCTCGCCCTGTACTTATAGTCCCTGGTTTACAAACAAGCCTGGCAAGTTAACTTTGACTTCATATTTGATGCAGAAATAAAATCAGAGGCTTTTTGATAAAAAATGTCTGCTATCCAGTTGTCTGTTGAAAAAATTCTAACAGACTGCTTTGTCAAGATCTTCCTGTCATACACTTACAGTATATAGGCTGTTTAGTATATTATTTTATGCAAGTAGTTTTTGGGTTGCATGGTGGTTCATGGACTAGCACTATCTCTTTACAAATCTAGTGTCCTGGATTTGAATCCTGATCCTGATGTTTGTCTGTGTGGAGTCTGCACATTCTACCTGTGTCTGAAATGCTTTTTCTAAGAGCGTCCCATTTATCCTCCTAAATCCCCAAAAGTGTGCAGTTAGCTTAATTGGCAACTCCAAGTTGGTCCCAGTTTGAGTAAGTACAGGTGTGTGCTTGTGCTTGCCCTGAGATCGGCTGGCGCCCTGTCTATGGTTACTTCCTACCTTGTACCTGTTGTTGTTAAGGCAGGCCATCCTGAATTGTACTAAGTGGGTTTGAGAATGTATATATGTATGGATTATAGTTTCAATATATTATATAGGAGATAAGTAAGACTTATTGCTCTTTAATTACTTTTATCCATTTTGTCTCCCTTCTTGAATCACATTTGTTAGTTTGCAGTCATCAAATACTTCTCTCAGATTAAGTGAATGCAGAAATGCACAAAGGATTTATAGATAATATCTTTGAATTCTTTAAGTAGTACTGCCAAAAACTCATCAGATGCTGGAGATTTCTTTTTACATTTCAACACACCTTGTGCCTCAAGCACATCTGACTATTCTTCTATTTTAAAATATTTAAATGCAGAACATGAAGGTTGTTTATGCTTCTGCCTGATGCATTCCATTTATGTTTCTTTGCAAATACTTGGGTGAAATGTTTAGTTTATTTTTTTGTTTTCTGTTTATTTAATATTCTGTTCCTTTTATATCTCTCAATTTTCTTGGTGTTCTTTTTAGTTATATAATAATAAATAAAAATATGTTCTTTTTGTGTTATTGACCCTTACACTTTTATTCTTTCTTAACCACTTTAATATTTTGTTAGATCCCTAGATCTCTTTTATTTATGCTCTTTTTAGGATTGCAATTTTAATAAAGTCTTCTTGATCCATTTAGGCTATAGTATTTATTTATGGTACTAATGTTTCAAATTTGGAAGTGTATTTATTTCGAGCCTGGATCTACATGTTTCTTTTGTGCTTCATAACATAACGTTCTCAAATCGATTTCATCCAATGGGGTTGTAGGGCACCAGACCTTATCCTGGCAAGATTGAGGATGTTGTGCTAGTCCATCAGAATGTCCACTTCCATGCACAGCCAACATGGAATTGCCAGTTACCTAACATGCCTAAGTCTAGATATATAGGAAGGAAATCAGAGTACATGGAGGAAACCACAAGCACACATACAGTAGGAAGAACATGAAAACTTCACACAGACAATGACCAGGGGCCTCATGTATAACGGCGTGCGTAGAACTCGCACTATAACATGGCGTAAGCACAAAAGCCGAAATGTGCTTACGCACAGAAAAATCCAGATGCAGGAATCTGTGCGTACTCCAACTTCCACGTTCTTCCACTACATAAATCCCGATCAGCGTGAAAACTAACGCCGCGTGCGCTTTATGTAACGCCCCAACTCCTCCCAGAATTACACCTCTTTGAATATGCAAATCAATATAAATCACCCTTAAGTGCAACCGTCTGTGAAAAGACAATGGGAAAAGCACAGGGTAAATATAAGAATTTCAGCGAATACCAAGTGGAGGCAAAGGAAAAACATACTATTTGTTCAAATAAACCGTGGTATAATCAACAAAAGAAAGTTGATCGAGTGACATAGCGTGTTGGAGAAACTTGAAAGCACACATTCACAAAATCGCACATTGCCGGAAATAAAAAAGAAGTCACATATCAAAGTCGCCGAAGGAAAAGCCGAGTTGTAAGCCCACTGTCTGAGTGTCATATGAAAGCTTATTAGGGTACAGAGAAAAAAGGCACACGGTGGGGAAAAAGCACGAAATGTCAACTTCAATCTCGACATTACCACTTTAATCACTTAGTTTATTTTGTCATTAAAGTAGAACATCATAAACTTCATCTTAAAATCGTTTAATCAACTAGTTTCTCAAATCACATCGTAATTAAAGTAGCACGTTAAATGCTTTGTTTTGTATTTGATCTTCTATGTACTCTATGTGTGTGAATCACTACTTGCTTCTTAAACTGGCTCTCTTCCTCCAACTGGACACAGAGTCCATTACATTCGTGATATTACAGCTCTCTGAATAACTAAAATACTGCGATGTATACGTGATATCATTTTTATGATGATAGGAGTTAAAGCACGTTATTAAACATGTGTTTCACTTCGCGAAATAATTTATTGCAGCAGTACTCAGGGGCTGCTCTAGTCTTGTGGTGACACTGGGCAGAGGAAGAATCGGTGGCTCCTTCGCCCGCCCGTCAGTAAGGTAGCTTATGCACGGTGGATGGCCACGTCCGTTGCAGACACTAAATAGCCGCCTCGTGCTCATGACACAAGCATTTAACTTTTATGGAAATTCGTCGCTACGTTTTTAGCTGAGTTGCTATTTTCTCTTTCTGTTTTATATTCAATATATATTGGCGTAGCCGTCACTGCAGTCAGTGCTTTTCTTTCCCCAAGTAACCGATCGCCATACAATCAGCTCTGTAATAGACGTTAAGCCACCTGTAAGCTTAGCGCCGATTCTTCAAAACGTTTAAAGAACACTGAAATATCTTCGTAGTACATGTTTAATTATTCTATCCTTAACGATACTCCCAGTGAAGAATATAGATTACTAGCAGAATACCCGCGCTTCGCAGCGGAGAAGTAGTGTGTTAAGAATTTTAAAAATAACGTAACATGATTGTTAATGTAATTGTTTGTCATTGATATGAGTGTTGTTCTCATATCTATATATATATATATATATATATATATATATATATATATATATATATATATATATATACCCGCCTTGGCAGCGAGAAGTAGTGTGTTAAAGAAGGAAAGAGAAAGAAAAGGAAACATTTTGAAAATAACGTAACATGATTGTCAATGTAATTGTTTTGTGTATTTGGTGGCAGCGCCACAAAGTTATTTTCGTCTAGCTGCATCAGAAAATGTACCACGACGCCTGACACGCCTCCTTTTACTGTTTTCTCACAGCTTGATTGTTGCTGTCATATATATATATATATATATATATATATATATATATATATATATATATATATATAATATATATAATATATATATATATATATATATATACACACACATACATATCTTCATATCTACATATCTATATACATATCTACATATACACATATATATATATATATACCTATCTACATCATATATACACACACATACATACACACAAACAAATTATATATATGTGTGTATGTATGTGTGTGTGTGTATATATATATATATATATATATATATATATATATATATACACATACATATATTGTGTGTATGTGTGTATGTGTCTGTATGTGTGTGTATAGCTTTGGTCACTGAGTGCAAGGGAAAAATAATAAAATATAGTCTATAAGTTATTAAACAGTAAAACATTAACGCTTTAAGAAGTACAGGTACATTGAGCACTACTGGAGTGGTTTGGGTAAACTACATTTTAAAGACTGTGTAACACAACAGGTAAGTAACTAACAGCAGCTAAAATGTATATGGATCATCTCTCGGTAGTAGATCCCTTTTGAAAGGCGCTACACGACGGCTGTGGTATAGAAATGACATTTTCTATGTGAACGCTCAAATTTGTGCCTCTGGTAATGTGCCTTACCGGCATTTAAAGAAAATTAGTTTTGTGTCCTCTGCAGTGTTAAGAGAGAAAGGCTTTGGTTTGGGATAAAAGGAAAAAAGGTGTAAAGAAAGGAAAGTTGCCTTTTTCTTTTATATAGTATAGAGAGATGTGTTCGCTGACGCTATGATCGCTTTTGGGGACAGTCGCGGTGGGTCTTGTGTAGACTGGTGAGACGCCCCGCCATTAATCGGCTGTGATGGCACTGTCAGTCCTCCACTCCTGTGCGTGTCTTCATAATCCGAGGTGAGGACCTCATAATCATAATGCAAAAGAAAGTGTGAATCGCCTTAATATTATTTTGCCATGGTGTAGAAAAGGGGTCCCGTGGTTTGCACTTGTCTGGGCTATAGCGCAGGGGGAGGATGAAAAAAATTAAAAGTGCTCACTTTGACTTAAGGCAGAAGCGCAGTCAGCGTCTCAAAGGCTGGCACAGCTATGCATGCGCGCTGGCTGCTCGACTTTTGCAGGGCAGGAGACCACAGTTTTTGCAGACACGTCATGATATCAAAAGTCTCAGCTCTTTGGAGGTCATTCATATATTATATATATATATATATATATATATATATATATATATATCAAAATACCCGCTACCGCAGTTGAGAAGTAGTGTGTTAAAGAAGTAATGAAAAGAAAAGGAAACATTTTAATAATAACGTAACATGATTGACATTGTCATGAGTGTTGCTGTCATATATATGCCTGCCTAAATAAGTCACCCTCGCTTACTCTTACTTTTTACCGCTCATTTAATCATGGCTAGTGGCGGAAAAATTATAAAATGGAAGGAGGATGGCTTTACCAAAACAATTATTGATGGCTTAATCGATTATTCATAAAGCTTGAATTGGTGATCTGTTTTTCTGTGTTAACCTCATATTTTTCATACTTCTTCTCAAACTAAGGTGGTGCGAGGGTAAAATGAATCGGGATGCGCTTGATCAATGTAATCGTGTACCAGGAAATCATGCATTGACAAAAGCTCCCTTTGCTTGTAATGCAAAGTGTGATTAAATGCATTATTTTTAACGCGTTATGGAGCACATGCATCGAAGCTTCTCAGCTGTGCTTGTGCTAAGAAAAGGAAAGATTTTAAAAATAACGTAACACGATTGTCAATGTAACCTTTTGAAAGTAGTGCCTGGAGGATTCAGTGTGAGAAACTCTAGAGACAGCGTGTGTATTAACTTGTGGATTTTTCTGTGAGTATTTGGTGGCAGTCTGACGAAGTTGCTTCGGAAGACGGCGTTAGCCGCGGACCTCAGCTCAGAGCGAAATTAGATGAATGGGAGGGAGATGATGACGTGACTCCCCACCGCCTTTAACTGTCAATCCCCACAAACACAGTCTCGGAATTTGCATAAGCACACCCCTTCACCTACAATATTAACTTAGTTACAAAGTGATCAAAACTCTCGCTTATATCCCGCGTCCTCTCATTAAACTTGTATCCCGCATTACCTGTGGGCATGTGAAACGCCAGCGTAGCCTGTCTATGAACTTAATTTAAAGTTTAGGTTTACACCTTGCTTTCTTTCCGAGGTAGCAGCACTCATGAATATGGTAGTATATGTCACTCGCTCGCTTCTTATTGTTTCGCTGCCTTCTCAATTATATAATGCATGTTTTCTTAAGCGCTTTTTGGAGGTCTTCCCGGTTTTCTACGCACTGCGTTGACAGTCAGTTCACGTGATTACGTGGGAGGCGTGATGATGTCACACGAAACTCCGCCCCCACATCATTCCAGCTCAACTCCATTACAGTTAATGGAGAAAAATACCTTCCAGTTATGACCATTAGGCGTAGAATTTCGAAATGAAACCTGCCCAACTTTTGTAAGTAAGCTGTAAGGAATGAGCCTGCCAAATTTCAGCCTTCTACCTACATGGGAAGTTGGAGAATTAGTCATGAGTCAGTGAGTGAGTGAGTGAGTGAGGGCTTTGCCTTTTATTAGTATAGATTTAAATGAAGTTAAAGTTTTATCTGTATAATTTAACAAACATATTTTGCTGCATTTCACCTTAAAAATGATATCGCCATCATATGTAAATACGCGCTTTATAAAGTGGCTCAGGTTGTGCGATATTATAACTGTAGTGCAAGTTTACAGTGGGGTGATTGTACTTATAAGTACAAACAGTTCTACATGGAGCAATTGATTGAGTGCATTTAAAGTTCCTTGGATGAAACTGTTTCTGAACCGCGAGGTCTATACAGGACAGGCTTTAAAACGTTTTGCAGTGGCTGAGACAGCGTGTCCTTGAAGCTGTATACCGATAATTCTTCCGATCAGTTGCTGCTGTGATTCACACTCAGATACAGTGGTATAAATACTCCGAGTCGTGCAGTGAGAGTAATATGGAAATAGATGATCCGCTGTGGCAACTCCTAATCGGAGGAGCTGAAAGAAGAAGAAGAAGAAAAATAAGAAGAAGAGGAAGGTGCAGTGAGAGTAACAACGCTAAATCAGTTATGGTATTTGGAATACTATGGCTGTTCCCTGGACCATTATATTGTTACAAGTTAATTACAATCAGATGCGTTACACTAATAAACAATATGCGGTTAGTTTCAGTGTATTTATAAAGCCGAGTCATGAAAATAAGGAGTAATCACACAGGAACAGTAGCACTGCTTTGACGCTGGGTGCCGCCAGTCTACAAAACTGAAGCTGAGAACTTGCGCATCACAAGTTATGAAGTACCGTGGAAAAGTGCGTGGCTTTACGCCAAGTGTAGGTTTTATACATCGCGATTTGAAAGTGGAAAAGTTCTTACGCAACATTTCTGTGCGTACGCACCGTTTATACATGAGGCCCCAGGTGTTGCATTTAATTCTATAAGGCTGGACCCTTTAGGCAGCAGTGCAAACCAGTGTGTCACTTTGCATCTCACCTATGTTTTATATGGGATCAGTTTAGTTGTGCTTTTTTGTTTTCAACTGTACATTTTTCTTATCAGTAGTGGTCTAAAAATATGTGTGCCCCATTAAAAGGTAAATAACTAAGGTTTTTGTTTATTCCTAGAATTGTGTGCGTTTTTTTCATTAACAAAGTAACATTTTTTTCTTCAAATGGAAAATTTTGAACACCTTTTTGGTGTTCCAAAAAGGGTATCCCTGCTTTTTAAATTTAGAAGATTCTAAAGTTGGACTTAAAAAGCAGTCAGGTGTGCAGAAGGTGAAAGGGGTCTGAATGCTTTCTTAATTCAGTATATGGTAGCTACCTTCCCATTCTATCATTTACCACCAAATCCATCCATCCATTCATTTTCCAACCCGCAGAATCCGAACACAGGGTCACGGGGGTCTGCTGGAGCCAATCTCAGCCAACACAGGGCACAAGGCAGAAACCAATCCCGAGCAGGGTGCCAACCCACCGCAGGACACACACAAATACACCCACACACAACAAGCACACACTAAGGCCAATTTAGAATCGCCAATCCACCTAACCTGCATGAGGAAACCAGAGCACCTGGAGTCTAAATAAATAACAATGTGTATAGCAGCAGTATTATTCGGCAGCAAGAGAGGTTACCCACTTAAAACCCTGGGAATATATTACTCTACATTTCTATAATTACATTGGCTACCTGTTCCCTTCCATATCTATACTAATAAAAGGCAAAGCCCTCACTGACTGACTGACTGACTGACTGACTGACTCACTCACTCACCACTAATTCTCTAACTTCCCATGTAGGTAGAAAGCTGAAATTTGGCAGGCTCATTCCTTACAGCTTACTTCCAAAAGTTGGGCAGGTTTCATTTCAAAATTATACGTGTAATGGTCATAACTGGAACCTATTTTCGTCCATATACTGTAATAGATTGCAGCTCGATGGCCGTAGGAGGCGGAGTTAAGCGCTCGCATCATCACTGCACGTAATTGAGTGCCTGCCCATATAAGGAAAAATATTCAGGGTGAAGGACTGTGCTTAGCATATTCATAAGTAAAAATATCTGAAGCACAAACTGATGTTAATTATATTTTGTCCATGAATACTTATTAAGTAATTCCAGATAGTATGTCCACTTCCTTTCATAGCTTTTCCGATGGTTGTGCTGCTTCCAGGCATGTATTTTCGTATTAAAGCATTTAACCAATCACATTTCAGCCATCATTTGTTGCCAGGCAGAGAGGCCTTCACAATCCGTTGTGCATGCACTCTAACACAGAATAAATGTTGATTAACCTGTTGCTTCAACCAATCAGATTTTGAGTTGGTGTAAGTAGGGCCATCTAGCAGGCGTACGGCAATGTCACCGTATTCAGACCCATTGATTTAATAGAAGCTGATATGAGGAACTCTACGAGGCCACTGAACGCACCGTAAGTGCTCCTCAGCAAGAAAATCCTCGCTACAAGCACTACGCCAACTCCATGGCAGGATTCTGGACAATATTATTTGCCAGACACAGACCACATTTCAAGACCACCAAAACCTGATGTTTGTCACGCTTCTTAAGCCCCAGAAGTTTCGGGAATACAAGAAAAATTTCCTGCATGTAGCCTTCTCCAGTTTAACACAAGAGCCACGGAGCGGTTTTTGATCTGTCTGGCTTAAAAACAGAACTGACTATAATATATGCCATGGATGATTTTGCAGGAAAATCTCCCACTGATCTCCTGGACTTCCTTCATCAGAAAAATCTGAATGAGAGCATGGGGCAGCTGTTCACATTGGTATATTTGGCGGTGACCATTCCCGTGTACGCTGCTTCTGTCGAGCGGACATTTTTGGCCCTAAAGAGAATTAAAACTTATGCCAGAAATACGACAGGGCAGGTTCAACTTTCAGCATTAGCTTCGATGGCGTATAGAAAGGACTTTTGATGGAACTGAAGCGCACGGATAATCTGTACGACAGAGTAATTGAACTGTTTTTGAGGAAAGACAGGATGGATTTTGTTTACAAATAATCAGAATTTTTGGTGAGTAAAATGTTGTGATTTTCCTAATTAATATTGCAAGTTTATGAGTTATTATTGATGTTTTTTATGTGTGTTGCGGCTGTGGCTGCAGTAGAAAGGAACTTGTTCACCCCTGGTTTGTCTATTCAATAAAGGCATTTATTGTGGCTACAGGAGTTATCTATCTGTGATGCAGCAGCTCTTTATGCTATATTTCTGCATATTAAGATGGTTTTTATAATCATAAATTAGTTTTTGAGGGGCGGGTTGATTCAGAAGGAGTACTACTGAAGGCCTAGGTGTGAGATGCATTGTCCGCCAATGGACCAGAGGATATGTAAATTTAATGAACATTACAACCTGAAGATAAAACTGTAGAGAGGTTCACATTATACTTCTCCCAGTGCGTCTCTCTAAATCCTCTGTGCGAAAACATTATCATAAGGCTTAACAGTCTTATTGTTACACCTTCTACGTGCAACCGAACTGTCCTTATTACGAAGTCTTCCTTGCTTTACCACTGGCTGCTTGTTTCCATTTACCTTCCTAGCTCTTTATTTAAACACTTTTCCTACTCACTTTTCAGCTCCTTCGATGTCTTCTCCCTTTTCATTCAAAATACGTGCCTCCTTGCCTTTTTTCAGTCAGCTACCCTTACGTCACACCATGGTACGTTTAGCACAAGTTAATACCAGGAATGCCTGTTAAACATCTTACATTCACGAAGTAGCCATTTATGGTGAACACTTCATGAATGAAACCTGTTATCTTTACAATGGTTGACAAACACGGAATGTAACTTCATAACAACACGTCCTCCAAATGCGAACCTGATTGAAAGAAATAATGATAATCAAATCCTTCTCTTTTTAAACTTCTTTAACACACTACTTCTCCACTGCAAAGCTCAGGTATTTTGCTAGTTCAATATAAACTTCTTTTATTTTTTAAGGCTCTTCATGGTCTAGCTCCGCCTTGCTTGTCTTCTTTTATCTGTCCATATACTCCATCATGTTCACTTTGTTCTTCTGACTTTTTGCTATTAAACATTCCATTATGCAGCCTACACACTATGGATGACAGGGCTTTTAATGTGTCTTGACCATGGCTATGGAATACCCTTCCTTAGGAGCTCCAATCATGTACCTCATTGTCTGTTTTTAAATCTAGACTTAAAACTTTTTAAAATCTTTTTAATATTGCATTTTGTTCTTCTTAACTTTGTTTATACATTGGATTGTTTGATATTATGTGTATTGTTGTACAGTGGCCTTGGGTACCTTGAAAGGGGCTTTTAAATAAAAAATATTATTATAATTATTATTATTATTATTATTATTATTATTACTAGTTAAAATACCCAGCGTTGCCTGGGAGGAAAATCAAGTGTTTTTTTTAATTGTTTGAGAAAAATATAATTAAAAAAACACAAATTAAAAAAAAAATAAAAATTAACAAACAATGAAGACTCACTAATGTGCTTGTCTTGCGTACTTGTGTGTATGTTGTCATCCAGTTGACGCTTGAAACTAGCCAACTCTATTTAATTTCAAAAACAACAGGGGTGCTCAATCATAAAGAATGCTGACATCTACCTCTAGTTCACTCTCTGGTGATCATTATGAGTGTCAACTGGATGAAAACATGCATACAAGACCGCAAGATCACCCCCCACCCTACCCAGAATAGGGTGGGTTAGGGCTGATTTCACCCTACAGTATTTTTAGTCAACCAATGAGAAACATGAGTACCAAGTTTCATGAAAATTGCATCAGCCGTTCAGAAGTGATACTAGAACATACATACATACATACATACACACACACATACATTGACTATAGATTATTATTATTATCATTATTATTATTATTATTACTTGTTTCTTTACTGCCACAAACCTTTGTCTTGCAAATTATACATTTATATTCTAGTGTACAGTCATTTATTTGTAAAGACACTCGGGAAGCAAGTTTAAAACTGCTGGTCTATGCTCCTACATGTGCAGTAACAGGGAGCTATAGCAATGGATTAATGGACTAATGTTCAATTCAAAACCATATTAATGTTTATAATGTAAAGATGTTGTAAGTGGCAACATCAACCATTTACCATTGAGCAACTGAAATATATCTTAACTGGCTAGTCTAATATTGTTATAAAACAAGATAAAAAGGAAAAACAATTTAAATCCTTAAATACAAATGTACTATAGTGAGTAAATACTATGTGTCAAAGCTTGCAAAATATCTCTAATTTTTGGTATTATTTATTTTTACATTTTCCCACATCCTGTCTCCTACCCCTCTCAACTCATCCTGTCTTTCTGTTTCCCAAGGGTGTCCGCACTTTCCCTATCTGTAGTGTATGGGTTTGCTAAAAAAACCCTTTTGCATACAGCTGGCTACTAAGTTCTTTAAGCACACATATTCCATCAAAAATTAAGGAATTTTGCATACAAGGTAAATTTGTACTAGGCCAACGGATTCTTCCATCCACCAGTCCATTCACCCATCCATTAGTTTTCCTTAATTTTAGAATATTTTTAAAGGGGGTACATACCATATCCTGTCAGAATTAAGCTTCATTTGTTATGATTCGGGTAGTTTAAAAATTTTTGTCCATCTTTCTTTAGCTCCTTTCTCATTGTTGAAGTCCCAATTTTTTTTTTTTTGTGTGTAGCACAGATTCATATTCTAGCATTTACTGATATTCTGAACTTTGTATCCACTATCATTTGATATATATATATATATATATATATATATATATATATATATATATATATATATATGTCACACACATGCGCATAGGAGGACGTTGTGTGGACCAAGTAAAGGTAATTCCACGCCAGGCCGGGGGGGGCGGAGTGCATTAAACCTTCTCCTACTATCTTTGCAGACCAGCCACGGGAAAACCTTTCTGAAACAAGAGCGTCCCTTCCAGTTCCGGCGCCTAGAAAAGTGTCACTTCCGGTTCTGGCGCCTAGGAAAATGTCACTTCCGATTCCGGCCCCTAGAGGAATGTCACTTCCGGTTCTGGTGCCTGAAACATCACTTCCTGTCTGACCATTTAAAACCGCCATTTCTCACAACCTTCGGCAGTTCAGTCTTGGACTCTCAACAGTCAACTTCATTGTTGCATAAAGCTAAATCCTTTGCAGCTAGGAATATTATACGGGTGGCTGCCCCAACCTTTTTTTACGTGTGTCAAGTCTCTTCCTTTTACAGTGGCGTAGTCGGCAGGATGATGGCCTTCTGGAGAGATCGGAAGGCAAACTTGAACCTGGACTGGACACACGTTTATAAACCAACAAATCATCAGTATCGCTCCCGAGTTGCCGAGTGGTGTCAGTCAGGGCGTGTTGGGGAAAATTGGAATGTGTCTCAACCCATCATCCTGTTAAAGGTCCGGGGAAAAATAGCTCCGGGACCCACAGGCTAGAGCCAGGTACGTCAGGTAACGCATCGGGTGCTTATTATGACCTCCCGGGTGTGGGGACTGCCCCAGCGTATCCCACGAAGGGCAAGCACTTTAATAAAGGTGGGAGAAACCTAGGCTGGCAGGTGGAAACCATAATGGCCTGGAAATGTAATACTGCCAAGGCAACTAAGAAGCAGGCCATGGCTTTATGGGGTAAGGTGGTTGGTTGGTTACAGCCTCATAAAAATACCATCCACCAAATAGCAGAGCAGGTGGCCTGTGCCTTATTACTCAAAAGCCTCCCCGGAAACTCACCCAGCCGGCCTGGGGATATACGGATATTGCTGCCTTAGCGGAGATCATAGAACACTTTAGGGCAGAAACTGGCTTGGGGGCGTCAGAACGGGGCTCGTGGGAACCCAAGTGTGCTTGGGTCCCTAATACAGAGTCCCGCGGCTATAAACTGAGGCATGTTCGGGTGGACCCCGAGACGCGCCGGCAGGCACTACGAAGCAACAAAGGGGTCTGCAGGGTGAAGTGGGAGGAGGTGCGGTGTGCTCTTGTTAATCCGCTGGGCTTTTCACATACGGGAAAAGTGTTAGTCAATGGAATTAAAGTAACCGCTTTATTTGATTCTGGCAGTAACATTTCCATTGTTGCTTGCCACTTAATATTACCGCGACAATGGTGCAAGAATAAGACCCGCATTACCTGTATTCACGGGGATGTCCGGTATTATCAGTCCGCCAAATGTTTTATGTGCCAAGACGGCATCATTAAAAAAATAATGGTGGCAGTGATGGATGATCCGCCTTTCCCCGTGATACTAGGAAGAGATTGGGTCAAAATAAATAGCGGTAATATTGGCACTTCTCCCCGATCACTAGGTCTAGTCACGGACGCGAATTCAGCGCCCTCAACTTCCTTCACGCCATGTTTACAGCCGGCTGAGGAGCGGACTTCGGCCTCTGGTGATGACGCCGAAAGACGCGGGACGTTGCAGCCTGAAACGTCATCAGTAAGCGCTCCCACGTCTCGGGACGAAACTCCGCCCCATGAGGTCGAATCCGATCCTCTCTTACGTCTGCAGTTTCAATTCAGGCAGACGCCGGCTTCATTTAAAAGGGAACAATGGAATGACGATTCCCTTAAATTTGCAAAAAATGCAATCGTTCTAATAGACGGCCAACGCACGTCATATCCCATGCCACAAGGTCCTCACTTTGTGCTTAATAATGATCTGTTATATCGAGTAGCAGAACATGAGGGGCAGATAAGGTTACTGTTGTTAGTACCACGAACCTACCGGCGACAGGTCTGTGAACTAGCACATACCCATCTTCTGGGAGCCCATTTGGGGCCCGAAAAAACACTGGAGAGAATTAAGCTCCGATTTTTTTGGCCCGGAATTAACGAGGAGGTTCACCGCTTTTGCACATCCTGTCCGGAATATCAATTGAGGCAAATTCCTAGGAGGGACCGTGCTCCTCTAGTTCCCTTTACCCTTAATTGATATCCCGTTTGAACGCATAGGGGTCGACCTGGTGGGACCCCTGGAACCCTCAGCCAGAGGTTATAAATATATAATGGTTCTGGTCGATTATGCTACTCGATTTCCAGAGGCTGTTCCGTTGCGCTCAGCTACTTCAAAAGCTATCGCATGGGAATTAGTGGGAGTATTTGCACGTGTCGGAATCCCCAAAGAAATCCTGACGGATCAAGGGACTCCTTTACCTGCAGACGTTCAGGAGACTGCCAAGCTACTTCAAAAAAAGCATTTAAAGACCTCGGTATATCATCCTCAAACCGACGGTCTTGTGGAGAGGTTTAATCAAACTCTCAAACAGATGTTGCGTAAGGTAGTCAATGAGGACGGAAGGAACTGGAATCAGCTCCTCCCCCTCGTCCTTTTTGCATATCGGGAAGTCCCACAAGCCTCCACAGGGTTCTCACCTTTTGAATTACTATATGGACGACAACCCTGGGGCATATTAGACATCCTAAAGGAAGGATGGGAGGAAGAGGCCCTCCCTTCAACAAATATATTAGAATATATCGCGCAGTTACGCGATAGATTTGAAAAAATTAGACCAATATTGAAAACACATATGGAAAAGGCGCAAGCAGCTCAGGCCCGATGTTATAACCATGGCACGTCTCTCCGGGAATTCCACCCGGGAGACCGGTCATGGTTTTAGTTCCTACCTCACACTCCAAATTGTTGGCCCATTGGCAAGGGCCCTTATGAAATTAAGGAGAGGAAGGGGCTGGTCGATTATTTGGTGAAACAACCAAACGTCGACCCAGCGGCGGATTTATCATATTAATCTGCTGAAACCATGGAAGGATAGGGATTCCGAGCCCTCCTCCGGACAGCTACGCTCTCTCTTCGCTCGTCAATTACACCTTAATTTTGGAGATAATTTGACTCGCCAACAATGTCAGGAGCTCGAAGCAGCAATTCCTGTCTGTCCCTGAGGTAGTCAGTGAAAAGCCAGGTCGGACCTCCTGGTTGCGCATGACATTGTGACGAAACCTGGGGTTATTGTCCGAGAACGTCCGTACAGAATTCCCGAGGCAAAAAAGGCTGAAGTGGAGTTGGAGATCAGACGAATGCTGGAGCTAGGTGTGATTGAGGAAAGTTATAGTCCCTGGTCCAGTCCTATCGTTATGGTCAGTAAGCCCGATGGAAGTTGGAGGTTTTGCAATGACTTCCGTCGGCTTAACCAAGTCTCCCAATTTGACGCCTATCCAATGCCACGAGTGGATGACCTCCTCGAGCGGCTAGGACATGCCAAATTTTTGACTACCTTAGATATGACTAAGGGGTACTGGCAGGTTCCCTTGACGGACTCCGCTAAGGAAAAGACAGCGTTCAGCACCCCTAGTGGTCACTGGCAGTATCGTGTCCTCCCATTTGGATTACATGGGGCACCTGCGACCTTCCAACGTCTGGTGGATAAAGTGCTCCGTCCTCATAATTCATATAGTGCTGCCTACTTGGATGACGTTGTCATCTATTCCAACACCTGGGAGGAACACATACAGCAGGTTGGAGCTGTGTTGCGGACACTAGCACAAGCTGGACTTCATATCAACCCGAAAAAGTGTTTCTTTGGGTTGGTCGAGGCCAAATATTTAGGCTATCTAGTGGGCCGGGGTATGGTGAGACCACAGTGTTCCAAAATTGATGCCATTGCAAATTGGCCCCGTCCGATAACCAAGAGGCAAGTACAAGCATTTCTCGGCTTGCGGGTTACTATCGCCGGTTTGTACCTCGGTTTTCCGAGAGAGCTACGCCCTTGACGAACCTCACAAAGAAGGGTCGACCTAATCATGTGGTATGGGATGAGATATCAGAAGCTGCATTCAGTGACTTGAAACTGGCCCTTACGTCAGCTCCTATATTAAAAGCACCAGATTTTTCTGAACCTTTTATTCTCCAGACGGACGCTTCGGACACAGGTCTTGGAGCCGTGCTGAGCCAGAGCGTCGATGGAGTTGAACACCCCATAATGTACCTGAGCCGGAAACTGTTGGATCGGGAAACTAGGTATGCGGCAGTGGAGTGGGAGGCTTTGGCTATTAAATGGGCGATTACTCAGCTGAGATACTACCTCTTGGGACGAGAATTCACTCTTGTGACAGACCATGCACACTTACAGTGGATGGCCTTGCACAGGGAGTCCAATCCGCGGGTCACAAGGTGGTTTTTGGATCTCCAGCCATATAAGTATTCGGTCGTTTATCGCTGGGGTATTCTGTAGGCCAATGCCGATGCCCTTTCCAGGTGCCACGACTTCTCGGATTGGTATGCCCGAACCGATGGGCCTGGGCTGAGGGGGAGGCCATGTCACACACGTGCGCAAAGGAGGACGTTGTGTGGACCAAGTAAAGGTAATTCCACGCCAGGCCAGGGGGGGGGGCCGAGTGCATTAAACCTTCTCCTACTATCTTTGCAGACCAGCCGCGGGAAAACCTTTCTGAAACAAGAGCGTCCCTTCCAGTTCCGGCGCCTAGAAAAGTGTCACTTCCGGTTCTGGCGCCTAGGAAAATGTCACTTCCGGTTCTGGCCCCTAGAGGAATGTCACTTCCGGTTCTGGTGCCTGGAACATCACTTCCTGTCTGACCATTTAAAACTGCCATTTCTCACAACCTTCGGAAGTTCAGTCTTGGACTCTCAACAGTCAACTTCATTGTTGCATAAAGCTAAATCCTTTGCAGCTAGGAATATTATACGGGTGGCTGCCCCAACCTTTTTTTACGTGTGTCAAGTCTCTTCCTTTTACAATATATATATAACTAGCAAAATACCCGCGCTTCGCAGTGGAGAAGTACTGTGTTAAAGAAGTTATGAAAAAGAAAAGCAAACATTTTAAAAATAACGTAAGATGATTGTTAATGTAATTGTTTTGTTATTGATATGAGTGTTGTTGTCATATCTATCTATATATACATATATATTTATATATATCTGTATATATATATATATATATATATATATATATATATATATATACTATATAAAATACCAGTACTAGCAGAAATACCAGAGAAGATAGTGTGTTAAAGAAGCAATGAAAAGAAAAGGAAACATTTTGAAAATAGCGTAACATGATTGTCAATGTAATTGTTTTGTCACTGTTGTGAGTGATGAGTGTTGTTGTCATATATATATATATATATATTTACACACACACACATAAACATATATATATATACATATCTATACATATACACATATATATACATATATATATCTACATATATACACATACATATACACACACACACAAATACATATATATATATACATACATACACACACACATATATAAACATATATATACATATACATACATATCTACATATATACACACACAGCTATTTCAGTATCAGTGCAATACGCTGCTTGTTAAAACGGATAACTCCCGCTCTTACGTGCAAGTCTGCGTGGATATTATGAACTATCGTATTTGTTCAAGTTCTATTTAAATTTTAAATAGAAGGAATTTTTATTTAGTCGACAGAAATATCTTTGGTAGGAATGGTAAAACAGACAGGAATATTATTAGTGAATAAATCAACTCAAACCTTAAACAACTTATAATATTTTGCTCTCCATAAAAATATATCCTGTCTAAATTATACAAGTTAGAAATAAAGTAAGCGTTAAAAGAACAAACATTCAAATTTCTTTACTCTTATGTAATTTTATATAAAAATAAACTTAGATTTTAAATATCCCAAAAGATTTTGCTCTCCATAAAAATATATCCTGTCAAAATTATACAAATTCAAATATGAACATGCTGCATAACAAAACCTAGAAATATAAATAAAATGTGTTCCTTTCAGCAATAACAAATCAAATCATTCAGTTGTCTTTGCTCATATGTCATTTTAGAGCTGGACGCCTGGCATCTTTTTGGCCACAGGTTCGTTTCTGTTTGGTGTGAGGTTCTGTGTTGTGGAGATTCTCAGGATGGATTGCAGGTGCTCATCAGTGAGGCGACTCCTGTGTGCTGTTTTGTTAGTCTTTATCACTGAGAAGAGCTTCTCACACAGATATGTGCTACCAAACATGCACAAGGTTCGAGCCGCATGTAGACGGACTTTTTGTTCTTCAAAGTCACCAAAGCGCCGTGCAAACTCAGTGCGCTCAGTTTATCAGCAAAGTGCGTATTTGGGAACACCGTAGTGACGACTTGGTTTAACATTACTTGGCAACAGGGAAAGTGGGGCAAGGTGCACTGGTGCATTTGTGTCTCCCATAAAAGCAGCTTCACTTGAAATCACTTTGTGATTGTGCACGGGTTAAACGTCCGCTGAAGTGTCAGATTCTTATTTAATTATGCTGCTTTCTGTATCTTCTGCATTGCATTCAGGTTAACCTGATGTTTTGTCTCATAGTGCCGTCTTAGATTAAATTCTGTAATTACAGCCACATTAGCTCCACAAATGAGACACACGGGTTCAGTAAACATATACTCAGCCTCCCATCGGTTTTTAAAGGCTCTATTTTCAGAATCAACTTTTCTCTTCAGCATCGTGTGAGCTAGCTTCGCAATAACTTGATTAACTCGGTAAGTGTTTATGGAAAGGCAGCTGAAGCGCTGCATTATGGGATCTGTAGTTTATTGTGTTACCAGCGCTTCATATACCGGGCTTTAATAACAATAATACAGTATATAAAATGATCTCGGGCGGATATAATTACGCCGGGCGGATGTGGCCCGCGCCCTTGAGTTTGACACATATGGACTAAATAGAACTTGAAAAGATATATTTTTTCAAATGTGATCGCGCAATTCAGATAGAGTTGGCGCACTACAGCCTGCATGCCTCAATAAGTCATCCTATCCTCGCTCTAACTTTTTTAACGTTCATCTAATGAATACACTGAGTATGGCTTTACCAAAACAATCATTGATGGCGAATAAAGTATCCATTATTCGAGTATGTAGATCGGGTTATATATATACATATATATATATATACCAGCGTATCGCAGCGAGAAGTAGTGTGTTAAAAAGCTAGAAAAGAAAAGGGAACATTTTAAAAATAACGTAACATGACTGTCAATATACAGTATTTGTTTTGTGAGTGTTACTGAGTGTTGCTGTCATCAAGGATTTGATTATCATTATTTCTTTCAATCAGGTTCGTATTTGTAGGATGTGTTGTGTTCAAGTTACATTCCGTGTTTGTCAATCGTTGTAAAGATGACAGGTTTCATTCATCGATTCGTTTCTTACTGCATCAATAAACAGCTCGTCTTCTTCTTTATCTGAGACCTGACACACTGCATGCACGGTTTTTTACACTGTCTTCCTTTAGCGGGACATTGACTTTTTCCAACGTGTGCTTTGTTTTGGATTTATGAATATGCTTGTATGTATCAGGCGCTTCATATTTTTGCTGCCTTTTCAATTGTGTAATTCGGTTTTGTTCAGCTCTTTGGAACTGTTGCTTTTATCTGTGCACTGCGTCAGTTCCGTGAGCCTTTCGGTGTACATGCATCGAAGTTTCCCAGCTGTGCTGGTGCCATCTCGTGCTATGTCCATGGCTGTATTTAATGTTACCTTAGTCCTGGCACTTAAAACTTTCTCTCGCAGTTTAGCTGAGTTTGTACCAAACACCACCCTGACCATCTCATCTTCCTCTGCATAAGCACAGTCCTTAACCCGTGAATATTTAGTGGGAGTTTGCTATTGGATTGCCGCCGACGGACGGCCTTATATGGGCAGGCACTAAATTACAAACGCCAGCGCAGCCTGTCTATGAACTTAATTTAAAGTGTAGGTTTACATCGTGCTTTGTTTCAAGTAGCAGAACTCATGAATATGGTTGTATATGTCACTTTCGCCGCTTCTTATTGTTTCGCTGCCTTCTCAATTATATAATGCATGTTTTCTTCAGCGCTTTTTTAGGTCTTCCTGGTTTTCTATGTACTGCGTGATTACGTGGGAGGCGTGATGATGTCACACGAAACTCCCCCCGGCGTTGAAGCTCATCTCCATTACAGTAAATGGAGAAAACTGCTTCCAGTTATGACCATTACGCGTAGAATTTCGATATAAAACCTGCCCAACTTTTGTAAGGAAGCTGTAAGGAATGAACCTGCCAAATTTCAGCCTTCCACCCACATGGGAAGTTGGAGAATTAGTGATGAGTCAGTGAGTGAGTGAGTGAGTCAGTGAGTGAGTGAGTGAGTGAGTGAGTGAGGGCTTTGCCTTTTATTAGTATAGATATATATGGCAAAATACCTGCGATTGGCAGCGGAGAAGTAAAAAGAAAAGGAAACATTTTAATAATAACATAACATGATTGACAATGTAATTGTTTTGTCATTGTCATGAGTGTTATATATACACACACAGACACATATATAAACATATATATATAAATATATATATATATACATCTATACACATATATATACAGTTATATATATATATACATATACACACATACATATATCTATACTAATAAAAGGCAAAGCCCTCACTCACTCACTCACTCACTGACTCACTCACTGACTCATCACTAATTCTCCAACTTCCCGTGTGGGTGGAACGCTGAAATTTGGCAGGTTCATTCCTTACAGCTTCCTTACAAAAGTTGGGCAGGTTTTATATCGAAATTCTACGCGTAATGGTCATAACTGGAAGCAGTTTTTTCCATTTACTGTAATGGAGATGAGCTTCAACGCCGTGGAGTTTCGTGTGACATCATCACGCCTCCACGTAATCACGCAGTACATAGAAAACCAGGAAGAGCTCAAAAAAGCGCTGAAAAAAACATGCATTATATAATTGAGAAGGCAGCGAAACAATAAGAAGCGAAGGAAAGTGACATATACAACCATATTCATGAGTTCTGCTACTGAAACAAAGCACGATGTAAACCTACACTTTAAATTAAGTTCACAGACAGGCTGCCGCTGGCGTTTGTAATTTAGTGCCTGCCCATATAAGGCCGTCCGTCAGCGGCAATCCAATAACAAACTGCCACGGGTAAATATTCACGGGTGAAGGACTGTGTTTATGGAGAGGAAGATGAGATGGTCAGGGTGGTGTTTGACACAAACTCAGCGAAACCGCGAGAGAAAGTTTTAAGTGCCAGGACTAAGGTAACATTAAATACAGCCACGGACATAGCACCAGATGGCACCAGCACAGCTGGGAACCTTCGATGCATGTACACCGAGCGCTCACGTGAACTGGACGCAGTGCACAGATAAAGGCAACAGTTCCAAAGAGCGCTGAACAAAACCGAATTACACAATTGAAAAGGCAGCAAAAATATGAAGCGCCTGATAAGCATATTCATAAATCCAGCTACTGCGGAAACAAAGCACACGGTGGAAAAAGTCAATGTCCCGCTAAAGGAAGACAGTGTAAAAAAAACCTGTGCATGCAGTGTGTCAGGTCTCAGATAAAGAAGAAGACGAGCTGTTTATTGATGCAGTAAGAAACGAATCGATGAATGAAACCTGTCATCTTTACAACGATTGACAAACACGAATGTAACTTGAACACAACACATCCTACAAATACGAACCTGATTGAAAGAAATAATGATAATCAAATCCTTGATGACAGCAACACTCAGTAACACTCACAAAACAAATACTGTATATTGACAGTCATGTTACGCTATTTTTAAATGTTCCCTTTTCTTTTCTACCTTTTTAACACACTACTTCTCCTGCGATACGCGGGTATATATATATATGTATATATATATCCCGCTCTACATACTCGAATAATGGATACTTTATTCGCCATCAATGATTGTTTTGGTAAAGCCATACTCAGTGTATTCATTAGATGAACGGTAAAAAAGTAAGAGCGAGGGGAGGATGACTCATTGAGGCATGCAGGCTGTAGTGCGTCAACTCTATCTGAATTGCGCATCACATTTGAAAAACATATCTTTTCAAGTTCTATTTAGTCCATATGTGTCAAACTCAAGGGCATGGCCACATCCGCCCGCGTAATTATATCCGCCCGCGAGATCATTTTATATACTGTATTATTGTTATTAAAGCCGGGTATATGAAGCGCTGGTAACACAATAAACTACAGATCCCATAATGCAGCGCTTCAGCTGCCTTGCATCAGGGTAACCTGAATGCAATTCAGAAGATACAGAAAACAGAATAATTAAATAAGAATCTGACACTTCAGCGGACGTTTTAACCCATGCACAATCACAAAGTGATTTCAAGTGAAGCTGCTTTTATGGGAGACACAAATGCACCAGTTCACCTTGCCCCACTTTACCTGTCGCACTTTGCTGATAAACTGAGCGCACTGCGCACTGAGTTTGCACGGCGCTTTGGTGACTTTGATGAACAAAAAAAGTCTGTCTACATGCGGCTCGAACCTTGTGCATGTTTGGTAGCACATATCTGTGTGAGAAGCTCTTCTCAGTGATAAAGACTAACAAAACAGCACACAGGAGTCGCCTCACTGATGAGCACCTGCAATCCATCCTGAGAATCTCCACAACACAGAACCTCACAGCAAACAGAAACGAAACTGTGGCCAAAAAAAGATGCCAGGCGTCCAGCTCTAAAATGACATATGAGCAAAGACAACTGAATGATTTGATTTGTTATTGCACGTAAGAGCGGGAGTCAACCGTTTTAACAAACAGCGTATTGCACTGATACGAAATAGCTGTGTGTGTATATATGTAGATATGTATGTATATGTATATATATGTTTATATATGTGTGTGTGTATATATGTAGATATATATGTATGTATATATGTGTATATGTATAGATATGTATAGATATATATATATATGTTTATGTGTGTGTGTGTGTAAATATATATATATATGACAACAACACTCATCACTCACAACAGTGACAAAACAATTACATTGACAATCAGGTTATGTTATTTTCAAAATGTTTCCTTTTCTTTTCATTGCTTCTTTAACACTACTTCTCCTACTGAAGCGGGTATTTTGCTAGTATACATATACACACACATATATATACATACTGTATATACACATATACATATCTACATATATACTGTATATAAACATATATATATACAAATCTACATATATATATCCACATATATATATATATTAGGGGTGGGACTCGATTAAAAAAATTAATCCAATTAATTAGAGGCTGTGTAAGAATTAATCTTGATTAATCGTATGTAATCGCACGTAAATTTGCCCCAAATCGCAAATTTTTTTTTTAGTTTAAAAGTGTTTTAGTGGGCTTACAGAATCAAATAATAGACATGTACATGAATATTGTAAACTGAAGCTGTTTTAATTTCTGAAAAAAGCCTTTAAACTGCATTTGAATTCAAAACAGAAACAAAAATATCATCCCTGGTTAAAATTGGGCAGACTTAAAAATAAAGTGGTAGTTTAAGTACTTTAAGTACATTTTCAGAATAGTATTGTCTTTAAATAATAATAACCAAAATTTCAACATAAAGTGCAGTTTTTCTTCTTAAAAAATAAGTCAGAAACATAAAAGGTAATTTGACCAACTTAATCTTTAAACTCTGAGTAACCTTAGCCAAAATTATTTTGTACATTAGGCTAAAACAGTGTGATCATTGAACATTTTGTAATTAGATGTAATCAGAATTACTAACGGTCACGGAAGTCCAATGATCCCCAGTAAGAGCCACAAAGTCCGCTTTCTGTAATGCATCTAATTTTGCTTGCTTTTCAGTGTGCACAAAACCATGCTTTTATCAAGGCTTTGCTCGGAAGTCGAAATGATCAGTCGTAGAACGGCTTTATTCCGACTCTAACATTTTGTAGCTGTGATGTGTGCATCAGTGTAATGGATGTACCAGGAAATCATGCATTGACAAAAGTTCCCCTTTGCTTGGAATTGAAAGTGTGATTAAATGCGTTATTTTTAGCGCGTTATGGAGTACATGCATCGAAGCTTCTCAGCTGTGCTTGTGCTAATAAAAGGGAAACATTTTAAAAATAACGTAACATGATTCTGCTAACCTAATATTTTTCATACGTCCCAAACCAAGGAGATCTGAAGGTAAAATGAATCGGTAGCGCTACATACTCAGTGCATCCCTCTCGGGAATCAACCTCAATGTCGGCATTAGAGGTGAAGACTCTACAATTGCCACAGCGTGTGGCTTGTCTATGCGAGTATGTATGTAGATCGGGTATATATATACATTTATATATATACCCGTGTATCAGTGGAGAAGTAGAAGTTATGAAAAAGGGAACATTTTAAAAATAACGTAACATGATTGTCAATATACAGTAATTGTTTTGTGAGTGTTATTGAATGTTGCTGTCATCAAGGATTTGATTATCATTATTTGTTTCAATCAGGGTCGTATTTGTAGCGATGTGTTGTGTTCAAGTTACATTCCGTGTTTGTCAATCGCTGTAAAGATAAGAGGTTTCATTCATCGATTAGTTTCTTACTGCATCAATAAACAGCTCGTCTTCCTCTTTATCTGAGATGTGACAAACTGCATGCACGGGTTTTTTTACACTGTCTTCCTTTAGCGGACATTCACTTTTTCCACCGTGTGCTTTGTTTCGCAGTAGCTGCACTTATGAATATGATTCTATGTATCAGACGCTTCATATTTTTTTGCTGCCTTCTCAATTGTGTAATTCGTTTTTGTTCAGCACTCTTTGGAACTGTTGCTTTTTGTCTGTGCACTGCGTCAGTTCACGACTGTGTCAGTTCACGTGAGTCGCTTGGTGTTCTTGCATCGAAGGTTCCCAGCTGTGCTGGTGCCATCTCGTGTAATGTCAGCTAAGACCCGCACTTAAAAGTTTCTCTCGCAGTTTCAATGAGTTTGTGCCAAACACCACCCTGACCATCTCATCTTCCTCTGCATAAGCACAGTCCTTCACACGTGAATATTTACCGGCAGTGTTTGTATTGGATTGCCGCTGATGGACGGCCTTATATGGGCAGGCACTAAATTACAAACGCTAGTGGCAGCCTGTCTATGAACTTAATTTAATATAAACTTACGGTTCACGCCGTGCTTTGTTTCCGCAGTAGCTGTACTTATGAATATGCTTATTTGCTTCATAATGTTTTTCTGCCTTCTCAATTGTGAAATGGCGTTTTCTGCTCATCGCTGTTTAGGAGCTTCCTTGTTCTCTACGTACTTACGTATGAGGCGTGATGATGTCACACGAAACTCCGCCCCCCACGGCCATCTCCAACTCAACTTTATTACATTATATGTAGAAAAATAGGTTCCAGTTATGACCCTTACGCGTAGAATTTCGAAATGAAACCTGCCCAACTTTTGTAAGTAAGCTGTAAGGAATAAGCCTGCCAAATTTCAGCCTTCTACCTACACGGGAAGTTGGAGAATTAGTGATGAGTGAGTGAGTGAGTGAGTGAGTGAGTGAGTGAGTGAGTGAGTGAGTGAGGGCTTTGCCTTTTATTAGTATAGATAATTTTTGTCTGGAACCTCCAGAATCAATACTCCCATAAATGATATTCAACTCGTTCAAATCGTTTTGATGTCTACTTTGCACGATGTCAAGCTTTTTGTGGTTACCCCCTATTTTTAACTCTCTTGACATAAAAAAGCGTAATTTTAGGCCATTTTTGGGCCATATTTTATGCATGAAATTGCACCCTTTTTATAAAGTGTAAATCAATAGACATCTTTAGCAAAATGATCAGAAGAACTTAAACTTTTGTTTGTCACATTATCTTACTCCAGGGGTTCACCCTCAAAGAGAAGTGAGTTACTTCTTTTAATAAAACTTTGAAAAAATGAGTATCACCAATGAAAGTATTTAGAGTGTAATTTTATATTATTTCGAGGTTCCTGATCACAAATATGATATTTCTGATATTTGATTTTTTAGTGGTAGCCCTAGCCCAGTAAGATCCACTCCCAGAAGGTGGCAATTTCAAAAGAAAAGTATGTGGAATATCATTTTAGACTATTTCAAGGTCAGTGATTATGAAATTTATGTTATTTTAGATTTTTGATCCTTTACTAACCATCTATGGACCTTTATCAGAGGAGGAAATAATGACAAATTTCTATTAAAATCCAGAATATTTAGATGTTAAACATTCAAATTGAAGGATACATTTTAAAATTTCAAATATTTGACAATATTCTTGTTTATTATTTACTTCTACCTCTTGAAGTAAATCATTATAATTCAAATTTTTAAGATTTATTTTTTATTGGTTTAATTGCCATAACAGGTTCTTTCCCATCACATAAACTTTTTTTCAGGATCCGGGGAGTTTTTAGAAATTCTGGAACTTTTGCAGTATTCCCAACACAGGAGATCACGCCATTTGTAGTTCCTTGTATTTTTTTAGCTCGTACTCCAGGGTACATACTTTTTATTTAACCAAAAACTATTGTGGGTGAGGCTCGGACAATGAATTGTGCAGATTGTTCTACCACAAGCACTGGCACCATCTATTTTTAAATCTGAATTTCATTACAATATTAATGAATGTATATTTAATGAATTGTGTTTATTTTACTTGTTTTGCTTGTGTCTTATTTTGTTTCGGGATCTTAAATCTCTACAATCCGATGTAAAAGTCATCTTTTTTTTTGCGCTCTGGCTTTCCTTTGGTTTTTACCCCTTATTCTCCATTGTTTTGTGCTGCTGTGTACTGAAATTATGTCAAGAGTTTAACCTACGGCCTTTACACATAAAATATGAAAGTGGCCACACACAAAAGTGTCAAGGGACCACAAGTGGCTTAGGGCCTATATTGTACAGTAACTGTTTGGTTCATAAAAAACAAAGTTCCTGTGGTGGGAAAGAACCTATTGTTTGCCACTGTCGATCAGATGCGTTGATGGTTGCTATGAATTGTGGTTCTGAAGACTGTACAATTAATGTCATCAGAGTGACACTATAAAGATCAGTCAACACATATGAGTTTTGTAGGTAGCTTAATAAATACCCATTGAAGTTGTGCATAGAAGTGCTAATTAGATTTTGCAGTTCCTGACTTTTTGTTCCTCCTCCTCCTCACTTTGAATCTTGACCAGACAAAAAAAGAGACTTGATTCTTGGTTACGACTTCTAGCTTGCTTAATGTTTCCTCTCCTGGGGTAAGATTTATAAAGCTTGCATATTCAGTTAAAGATGCCCAAAATGTGTGTATGCAACTTTACACATCAAAGCAGGGATGTATAAAAGAAAACTTAATGAAAAACGCACTTATTGATGGCAACTCTGACTCATGTGCACACAACACTTCAGGGAAATGGGAAATGGCGACACCCTTGATAAAGTAGTGAAAAGCCACCAAACCAGCTAAATGATGACTCATGCTTATAATAACTCCTATCACCCAGCCAACTATTGTAATGTGCTTTGGTATGAGATATGTACATATTAAACCTCAAAAGTGATGAATGTATACAGTCTGCTGTAGTTGCCTTTCAAGAGGGCTGATGGTGCATACTTGCACTGAAAAATTTACTTGGGTTTCCTTCAGTTTATTTTAAATTCCTGTTGTCACTTTTCTGGATTATAAACTAATGCAATCACTTATTGTCAATAACTTCATTAGGTAAAAATGCAGGTGTAATTCACTCCCTCAGTAAAAAAAATGTGCTACACCTATACACATCCAGTTTTTAATGATTCACTGTCTGGCAACAGACACTTACAGGAGGGAACTGGCCAACAGGTCAGAAATATCTCAGCCAAGCTTTAGTTGCATCATGTCTGCTGTGCTGGAAGCCATAAACCGACTGACAAGGTGCTTCATTCAATTTCCTTATGGTGTGGGTGTTCAGATAAAAATAAAAACACAATTTGCAGAAATGTCTGTTTTTTCTAATGGTACTGGTGCAATTGACTTCACTCATATTTTCATAAGGGCATCTATGAGAATGAAGCTGCTTTTCTTAAGCTTAAGTAGTTACATTCCATTATCACAAAAGTAATTTGTGATGACAATAAGAGACTGACAGACATCAGGACTGCTCTGGCACAATGCTGCTTAATAAGGCAATTACTGAGACCATTTACAGATTGATATCAGAAAGTGAAGGTGTGTTTTTTTTTATTCTTCCTATTGTACTCACATCTTGCATGTGATAAGCCATTCATTTATTCAGCCATTTTTGTTTATTTATTTATTTATTTATTTTTTTAAATTTCAGCCATGGTGCCTTTCAGTATATTTGTGCTTGTTCAACTTACATTTAAGTGACCAAATAAAGTTTCTTTGCATGCATCTACTTTAGAGACAAAACCCTCTATGTTTCACTCTTCAAAGGTTTTGCTTTTTGCCTTGCTTCTGTTGTCACCATTGTTTCCCCTTACAGGTAAATCTTTCCATTCCATATGTATGAGGTTGATTAGCTTGGTCCACATACTGTAATGTTATATCAGGGTGGCAACCAACATACTTTCACATGTGTGTTACAAGGTGATTGGGATTTATAAAGGGTAAATTGCTTATAAATGTGTGGTTTTATAAGTTGGATCTTTTTGCTGTACGCATTTTCCTGTTTTTTGATGTATGCATATTTTCATGCTTGAATCCTTCCCAACTTCGAGACAGCTCCTTTGCCTCCTGGCAGTTGTACATCCTAACTCTTGGAATGCCCCTAAACCTCCCATCTGGCCAGTGGTCTGTCCCAAGTCCAGAATATAATATATGCCTATTAAATTTTAATAGAAATTGGTTTCTGTTGCACCTGGATAGTATTAATAAATTCAAAGATATGAATGTATTAATCTAAGAACATTAGAGAAAGAGAAAACACAGATTCTACCTACCCTCAGCCATCGTTTTACTCAGATCTTACCTGTACACTCCAACAATGCACTATATCTCATAAACATTGACAAACTAGGCAAAGTAAGACAAAGTTCTGATGTCATGTCCATAAACTCTAAGGTCCAGCTCCAGTGTCAGGAGTGTTATTTTATCAAAATGTCAGTGACTTCATAATACTGGATAGTGAAAGATATAGCTAATAATATCAGTCTCAGCAGCTTATACATGAGTAAATTATTCCAAGGTTTTGGGGGATCCAATAGAAAACTGCTCCTTCTACTTACAATAGTTTTATCTATTCTGAAAATTTTAAGAAGACTTGAATTTACCATAGAAAAGTGAGGTTTGAAATATAGCTTAAATCACATACTTGCATACCTATAAAATACATATTTTTATGTACGGTATGTGGATTAAATTAGGTAAAACTGCCATTATTGGAGAAAAATGCCATAACAAGCACACTATATTGTTAGCAAGAGTTAATTTGGTGGCTGTAAATTTTTTATGTGATTTAGTAGTTAAGCTAAAAGTGCCTACTGAAGCCTAGTACTATTTTTATCAGTCAACAGAGGGTCCACACCTTCATTAATCAGAATCATAAAAACTTTTATTAATCCAGAAGGAAGTTACTTGTTTTACAAGTATACAGATAGGCAAAGGCACAAGTAACATGAAAACAAATATAAAAAATAAGTATATAAAGTAAAATTTTATATATAAACGTCTATGTGTGGAAGTATGTGTGTGTGTGTCTGCCTGTCTGGCCCGCAAGTGCAAGGTGGCCCGGAAGTGCTAGGCTACAGCATGAAGCTCAAACAAATTGACCCTTTTGCCAAAGTGAAACCATTGAGAAAAGAGAAACTCGCTTAGCCGCTAATACACAAGTGAGTCGAGCATATCAGCAAAACGAAACCTCCGCAGAGAAAGAGAACATCACTTAGCCACTAATTGATTGAAGTGCCAGAATCCGTGTTTTCTAGGAGCCTGGGTGATTTATAGCAGCAATGGGATACCACCAAAATGCTCACTAGGTGTTATGTTTGTGAATGCTGATCTTGGAACTGCTTTTTTATGGGCTTCTCTTGTAGTCCCACCCTTTCGGACAGTTGAGCACATGTATGAGATATAAAGAGTTTGTGGTTAGTAAAATAATGGCGTGCCTTGAGTTGTTTTTGGTTACATAAAGTGTTTCACCACAGAAGAAATGTTGGGAAACAACGCTGTATAGGTATGCAGTGAATTAAATATAATAGATGCTATACATCTAAGTCTCTTACAAAATCTTTAGTTTACTAAACAGTAATAGCACATAAAAGCATTTCACATAATAGTATATATAAGAGAAACATTACACATTCTGAGAACCAAAAAAGTTTTTCACATGAGGAGAATAGACGAGTTATTACACATTCAAGTAGTTGAAAAATGTTGTGGGACATCCATTAAGAATAGAGAACAGCTTATTGTGCGGACAAGTGACTAGAAAAGGAGCTATAGAGTCTGATAGCTGTGGGAAGTATTTTCTATGACATTCAGTGGAGCATATTTATGCAGTCAGTCTACTGCTGTAAACGCTCCTCTGTCCAGCCACAACATTATGAAGTGGGTGATTAGCATTTTCAATAATAGACTGAAGTCTAGACAACATTCTTCCATCTACCACAGTTTCCAAGCTGCTCAGTTTCACTCCTACCACAGCCTTCTGAATTAGTTTAAGATTTTTAATGTTTGCCACCTTCTTTGCTGTACCCCCCTCCAGCACACCACAGTGAAAAAAAAATGGCAGCATGGTTTTACAGACCCTAAAGGATCTGAGTCTGGGTAGGAAATACAGCTTACGCTTCTTATATATGGCCAGTGAGTTCTTAGACCAGTATAACTTGCTATTCTTATGCACCCCCAGGTAATTGTAGTCTTGAACAATCTCCACTTTCACATCGCTAATAGACAGGGGAGTAACTGGAGATTGTGTTCTTCTCAAATCCATGTGCTGTTCTTTAGTTTTACTGATGTTGACCTGCAGCTGATTCAGCTCACACCAGTCAACAAAACTGTCCATAACACTTCCCAGTATTGCAAAGTTATCAGAGAGTTTCTGCAGAGGGCAGCCATCTGTGTTGTAGCTAAAATCCATTGTGTACAAGGTGAAAAGAAACGGTGACGGAACTGTCACATGTGGAGCACACACACAGAACCTCGTAGCTACACTTGCTGTGGCCTTCCTGTCAGATAGTCCATGATCCACAACACTAAGGGAGCATTCACTTGCATTGCAGACATCTTACACCCCAGTCTGTCTGGCTGGATTGCGTTAAAAGCACATGAGAAATCAAAGAATATAATCCTAAAAATTCTTCCTGGCTTGTCTAGGTGACTATGGGCACAGTGCAGCAGGTAGATGATGGTATCTTCAACCCCAGTCCTCTCCTGGTAGGAAAATTGGATCCAATGTAGACCTAACTAGGGAGCGAAGTATTTCCAGGGCTAGCCTCTCATTTATTATCTTCTTTTCATTCAGAATAACTGTCATTTTGAATTTTTATACCAGTTAATTTAAAGGTATATGCTATAAATACTTACACAGATCACAGATAAATAAAGTTTATAATTACAGTATACTCTAATTCGTTTTTTATACCCATACAAGTAGTTTAGCTTCAGGGTTACTGGTAGCATAGGTAATGGGTACAAAGGGTCTATTGAAGGACACGTGTTGGCCTGACTGCATTTTTTTTTAACTGTGATAAGAAGTCAGTCAGTCATTACCCAACCCACTATATCCTAACACAGGGTCATGGAGGACTGCTGGAGCCAATCCCAGGCAACACGGGGCTCAAGGCAGGAACAAATCCCTGGGCAGGGCACCAGCCCACAGCAGTGCAGTGGAAAGAAGTAAAAAGCAGAAATTGCTGGAAAAAGTCATACAAAAATTGGGAGAAAACAAAATCTACTAAGTAGACATGGAAACATGACATTAACCATGGTATTTAACATATTTGTTAATGTCTTGGAGAAGGTTGAACAATGGTAACTCTGCTGCCTTGCATTAAAGAGACCGGGGTTTGCATCTCAGGTGTTCCCTGCATGGAGTCTGCACGGTCACCATTTGTCCATGTGGGTTTCCTGCAGATTCTCAGGATTCCTACCACAATGTAAAGACATGCAAGTTAGGTGGATTTACATTGCTAAATTGGACCTATTGTGTGCACTTCTGTATGTGTGTGTGTGTATGTTTGCCTTGTGATAGACTAGTACCCTGTCCAGGTGTTGTTCCTGCCAATTGCCCAATAATTGCTGGGATAGACTCCTACTTCCCTGTGATGCTGCACTGGATGAGTGGGTTAGGAAAACAGATGAGTAGTTATATTTTGAAATTATTTATATTCAAAGTGTATTATTTAAAAACACCTATAGTACATAAAATGTTTTATTGGGAAATATTTTTAAAATATTAAAAATACGCAGTTCCTTAATTACTGAATAATGTCTATTTTAATCAAAGTATATAAGTTTTATATTTGTGTATGTTTTAAATGATAGGAACCATGGTCACCACCTCTGTCTCCCATTGGTTCCCCTCCACATTCTCCTGGCTACCAAAGCTCACCTTTATGTTCCATTGGGAAACAAAGGAGCAGCACTGACCGCATTGAAGGTAAGATATAAACTGTGGTATAACATCCCTGTTTCCATGTACCTATTCTATTTAAATTTTGTATAATATCTCAGAATTAATTGCCTTTTGCAGAAAAAGAATATTGTGTGTATATGTGTGCATGTATGCATGTGTGTGTGTATATATATATATATATATATATATATATATATATATATATATATATATATATATATAGTATACTAGTTACAAAATACCAGCCATGGAGAAGTAGTGTGTTAAAGAAGCAATGAAAAGAAAAGGAAACATTTTGAAAATAACGTAACATGATTGTCAATGTAATTGTTTTGTCACTGTTGTGAGTGATGAGTGTTGTTGTCATATATATATATTTACACACACACATAAACATATATATATACATATCTATACATATACACATATATACATACATATATATCTACATATATACACATACATATACATACACACATACATACATACACACACATATATACACACAAATACATATATATATACATACACACACACACACATATATAAACATATATACATATACATACATATCTACATATATACACACACAGCTATTTCGTATCAGTGCAATACGCTGTTTGTTAAAACGGATAACTCCCGCTCTTACGTGCAAGTCTGCGTGGATATTATGAACTATCAGTATTTGTTCAAGTTCTATTTAAATTTTAAATAGAAGGAATTTTTATTTAGTCGACAGAAATATCTTTGGTAGGAATGGTAAAAACAGACAGGAATATTATTCCTGAATAAATCAACTCAAACCTTAAACAACTTATAATATTTTGCTCTCCATAAAAATATATCCTGTCTAAATTATACAAGTTAGAAATAAAGTAAACATTAAAAGAACAAACATTCAAATTTCTTTACTCTTATGTAATTTTATATAAAAATAAACTTAGATTTTAAATATCCCAAAAGATTTTGCTCTCCATAAAAATATATCCTGTCAAAATTATACAAATTCAAATATGAACATGCTGCATAACAAAACCTGGAAATATAAATAAAATGTGTTCCTTTCAGCAATAACAAATCAAATCATTCAGTTGTCTTTGCTCATATGTCATTTTAGAGCTGGACGCCTGGCATCTTTTTTTGGCCACAGGTTCGTTTCTGTTTGCTGTGAGGTTCTGTGTTGTGGAGATTCTCAGGATGGATTGCAGGTGCTCATCAGTGAGGCGACTCCTGTGTGCTGTTTTGTTAGTCTTTATCACTGAGAAGAGCTTCTCACACAGATATGTGCTACCAAACATGCACAAGGTTCGAGCCGCATGTAGACGGACTTTTTTTGTTCTTCAAAGTCACCAAAGCGCCGTGCAAACTCAGTGCGCTCAGTTTATCAGCAAAGTGCGTATTTGGGAACACCGTAGTGACGACTTGGTTTAACATTACTTGGCAACAGGGAAAGAGGGGAAAGTTGCACTGGTGCATTTGTGTCTCTCATAAAAGCAGCTTCACTTGAAATCACTTTGTGATTGTGCACGGTTAAAAACGTCCGCTGAAGTGTCAGATTCTTATTTAATTATTCTGCTTTCTGTATCTTCTGCATTGCATTCAGGTTACCCTGATGTTTTGTCTCATAGTGCCGTCTTAGATTAAATTCTGTAATTACAGCCACATTAGCTCCACAAATGAGACACACGGGTTCAGTAAACATATACTCAGCCTCCCATCGCTTTTAAAGGCTCTATTTTCAGAATGAACTTTTCTCTCCAGCATCGCGTGAGCTAGCTTCGCAATAAGTGTTCGGCAAGGCAGCTGAAGCGCTGCATTATGGGATCTGTAGTTTATTGTGTTACCAGCGCTTCATATACCGGGCCATTAATAACAATAATACAGTATATAAAATGATCTCGGGCGGATATAATTACACGCCGTGCTGGATGTGGCCCGTGGCCCTTGAGTTTGACACATATGGACTAAATAGAACTTGAAAAGATATATTTTTGAAATGTGATCGCGCAATTCAGATAGAGTTTGCGCACTACAGCCTGCATCCTCCCTCGCTCTTACTTTTTTACCGTTCATCTAATGAATACACTGAGTATGGCTTTACCAAAACAATCATTGATGGCGAATAAAGTATCCATTATTCGAGTATGTAGATCGGATATATATATATACATATATATATATACCAGCGTATCAGCGAGAAGTAGTGTGTTAAAAAGCTAGAAAAGAAAAGGGAACATTTTAAAAATAACGTAACATGACTGTCAATATACAGTATTTGTTTTGTGAGTGTTACTGAGTGTTGCTGTCATCAAGGATTTGATTATCATTATTTCTTTCAATCAGGCTCGTATTTGTAGGATGTGTTGTGTTCAAGTTACATTCCGTGTTTGTCAATCGTTGTAAAGATGACAGGTTTCTTTCATCGATTCGTTTCTTACTGCATCAATAAACAGCTCGTCTTCTTCTTTATCTGAGACCTGACACACTGCATGCACGGTTTTTTTACACTGTCTTCCTTTAGCGGGACATTGACTTTTTCCACCGTGTGCTTTGTTTCCGCAGTAGCTGGATTTATGAATATGCTTATCAGGCGCTTCATATTTTTGCTGCCTTTTCAATTGTGTAATTGGTTTTGTTCAGCTCTTTGGAACTGTTGCTTTTATCTGTGCACTGCGTCAGTTCACGTGAGCGCTCGGTGTACATGCATCGAAGTTTCCCAGCTGTGCTGGTGCCATCTCGTGCTATGTCCGTGGCTGTATTTAATGTTACCTTAGTCCTGGCACTTAAAACTTTCTCTCGCAGTTTCGCTGAGTTTGTGTCAAACACCACCCTGACCATCTCATCTTCCTCTCCATAAACACAGTCCTTCACCCGTGAATATTTAGTGGCAGTTTGCTATTGGATTGCCGCTGACGGACGGCCTTATATGGGCAGGCACTAAATTACAAACGCCAGCGGCAGCCTGTCTATGAACTTAATTTAAAGTGTAGGTTTACATCGTGCTTTGTTTCAAGTAGCAGAACTCATGAATATGGTTGTATATGTCACTTTCGCTTCTTATTGTTTAGCTGCCTTCTCAATTATATAATGCATGTTTTCTTCAGCGCTTTTTTGAGGTCTTCCTGATTTTCTATGTGCTGCGTGATTATGTGGGAGGCGTGATGATGTCACACGAAACTCCGCCCCCACGGCAATCAAGCTCATCTCCATTAGTAAATGGAGAAAAAGTGCTTCCAGTTATGACCATTACGCGTAGAATTTCGATATAAAACCTGCCCAACTTTTGTAAGGAAGCTGTAAGGAATGAACCTGCCAAATTTCAGCCTTCCACCCACACGGGAAGTTGGAGAATTAGTGATGAGTCAGTGAGTGAGTGAGTGAGTGAGGGCTTTGCCTTTTATTAGTATAGATAATCAAGACTAATTATAAAGAATTATGATTAATAATAAAGTCGATTATTTTGGCATTTTGAATAAACACTTCGATAAAAAAATATTAACCAAAGACACACAAAAGTGTTATACAGAAAGTGCAGCATCTTATTTAAATATAGTGCGTGTGTGTATCTATACTAATAAAATGCAAAGCCCTCACTGACTCACTCATCACTAATTCTCCAACTTCCTGTGTAGGTAGAAGGTTGAAATTTGGCAGGTTTATTCCTTACAGCTTACTTACAAAAGTTAAGCAGGTTTCATTTCGAATTCTACGCTTAACGGTCATAACGGTCAACAACGTCCGCCATGTTGAACTTTCTTATTCATGGCCCCATCTTTACGAAATTTGTTAGGCTGCTTCCCTACGCTAACCGAAACCGATGTACGTACTTATTTCAATGGTATGACGCCACTGTTGGTCGCCATATTGAACTTTCAAACGTCACTAATTTTCCAACTTCCCGTGTAGGTAGAAGGCTGACCCCATCTTCACGAAATTTGGTAGGTGGCTTCCCTGCGCTAACCAAAACCAATGTACATACTTATTTCGTGGTATGGCGCCACTGTCAGCCGCCATATTGAACTTTCCAACGTCACTAATTCTCCAACTTCCCGTCAAGGTAGAAGGCTGAAATTTGGTACTTATTTCGGTGGTATGATGCCACTGTCGGCCGCCATATTGAACTTTTCAACGGTCTTTGTTACTTATGGGCCCATCTTCAAGAAATTTGGTACGCAGGTTCCCAACGCTAACTGAATCCTACTTACGTACATATATACGTCCATAGCCTGCAGCTCGGTCACCGTGTGAGGCGGCGTTGGGTCCCCCATCCCAATGCCTCCCACGTTGTTGGCTGCCTGCCTATTTAAGGCCGTCTGTTGCTCCAGTCTCTACATTCCCTTACTTGCTTCGCCACGGGATTCACGTCTCCCTGCTGATAACTACAGCCTTTTTATTTAATCCACGGCTTCTTCGCTGTTTATTGTTCATCTATTATGATTATAGTTATTGTGTAGGTATTTTATACTTACTTTACATTGTTCAGGTACCCATTTCCTTTCTCATTCCAACTGTACCCGCATTAACATGTCTATTGAGGTGATCACCATCGATCAAAGAACTGCAACTTACCGAGTGGTTTCCATGCCCGGAGATGGCACCTGCCTTTTCCATTCTCTTTGTTACATATTGCATGGCCATATCAGGCTCACTCTTGATATCCGGAGGAACATTGTGTCTTATGTATTGAATGACTGGGACAGGTTCAAGGTGTGGACTGATGACGGTACAGTAGATAATTATACTACACAGGAGCACTATAAGAGTGAAATGCTTAAGCCCTTCACCTATGCATCTGCATGTGAGTTGATGGCTGCCGCTGAATTGTTCGGTTGTCGCTTTCAAGTGTACCGAAATGGCCAAATATTTTACACCTTTGGACAACCGTCAATGCCTCTTAAACATCTTAGATTCACAGGTGACGATTTCAGTAGTGGACACTTTGATGTTCATAAATGTTTAAACTCTCAAAAGCTGGATGTGAAGTTATCGATGAAACTGGTTGTATACTTACAATGCTTGACAGATGCCGAATGTCTCTTCAACACAAGTCCTACAAATACTGTCGTAATTGAAACAAACCATGAAACTCAAACCGATTATGACAGCTGTAATCCAAGCTGTGAGATTTGAAACAAGATTACTGTTCACATGGCCAACTGTACGTTGCATGCTTAAGAGTAAGCTCAGCGCACAGTTTGGTCATATTACAACCGGAGGGCCGAAACTCACAATGTGGTATACAAAGAGATCCTTAACAAGTAATTATTGGTATATTTTCCCTCAGTTTAAAAAGGTTTAATTTTCTTCTCAATAAAAATTTGAATGCAGTACTTCGCCGCTGCGAAGCGCAGGTATTTTGCTAGTATATATATATATACACACATTTGCTTTTGATAATAAAAATGTACATAATTAGAATAGACTGATTAACTTTTGACAAAAAATGTAAAGTTCCTAGAAAGTAATGGACTGCCATTTTGATTACATGACTGGTCTGTGGCATCTCTCTATTGGTGAGGTTAGTACTTTAACTGCTTTTCTATTTGTGTGCTTTGCCTAAGTCATATCATTCATCAATTAGCCATGGTACAGTTTTGACTTAATTTGTAGTCAAGTGTTCTGGTAGCTAAATATTAAGCTTAGAAGCACAGTATTATTTTAGAAAGAAAGAGAGATTTTTTTGTTTATTTTTAAATATACTCTTTATTACACAGCAACAATTATTGCAAAAAAAATCTTTATAGTCATGAACCCTCAAAAGGATATTTAAAAAACCTCACAATTTTCAACAGTTAGTATTGCAATGACGAACAAAAAAATAGTTCCTCATTCCAAATTGTACAAACTGCTTCATTTATACACAACTGGTTATTGAAAGTCTGTAGGCTAAAATTCATTTTATAAAAGGTATAGTCAAGAAGTCTCTTGCTTTTACTAAGGAAGTGAACATTTTACTTTGATCAATCTCTTTTTGATTATTGATTTTTTCTTTTCTTGACTTATAAATAGCCATATTTGCCTGGACCTACAAAAGATTGGCAATCCAGCTAAATACAGATTCATTAAAATACAAATCAAAAGCATTAAAAATAGAATTAAATACCGTTAAAAGTGTTTGAAACCGAAAAACCTAACAGGAAAACAGTGTTGGACTGTCTCTCTTTCAGAACAGAAATGACACTTATCACAAACTCTTGGATTAATCAGACACACAAATGAGTTTATGGAGATGATCGCATGCAGGATCCTCCAAATGCAGATCACCAGTCCTCTTATTCAATGGTGGCCTGTACAGACTGCCCCAACCTGGTCTGTAATTCTCTTGACCCCACCAGTCTTTCCCTCCAGGGTGTGTCCAGAGTCTTCTTGTGCTGACTTTGATGTCTCACCTGGACATACAGTTTATAAAATTCTTTCCCTTCTGCAGCATCCAGGTAAAATGTTTGGAAATCCAGTGTTGCTTCCTGTATTCCATCTTGATTTTAGAATCTTAAATTAGCTAAACGATTTGGAAATGCACAAAGTGGTTCAGGAGTGTCCATGTTCTCCTCAGTCTGTCAGTGGAGCAGGACAGTAACAGCAGTCTGTTGCTGAAGCTGCTCCTCTGTCTGGAGATGATACTGTTCAGTGGATTCCCCATGATTGACAGGAGCCTGCTCAGCGCCCATCGCTCTGCCACAGATGTCAAACTGTCCAGCCCCAGTCTCTACAATAGAGCTTGCCTTCCTCACCAGTTTGTCTAGGTGTGAGGCATCCCTCTTCTTTATGCTGCCTCCCCAGCACACCACCGCATAGATGAAGATACCACAACCGTCAGAAAGAACATCTGCAGCATCTTATTGCAGATGTTGAAGGACGTCAGCTCTGTCCTCTCTTGTACAGAGCATCAGTGTTGGCAGTCCAGTCCAATTTATCATCCACCTGCACTCCCAGGTATTTATAGGTCTGCACTCTCTGCACACAGTCACCTCTGATGATCACGGGGTCCATGAGGGGCCTGGGCCTCCTAAAATCCACCACCAGCTCCTTGGTTTTGCTGGTGTTCAGTTGTAGGTGGTTTGAGTCGCACCATTTAACAAAGTCACTCTGTGTATCATTACCCTGATGCTTGACTTGTAACATCCCAGCATTCAACATCCATTGTTGCATGGAGAAAGAGTCTATTTGGAGTTACCCAAATATGGGCATTTGTAAGGTCCAGTACAGTGTCAGAGAATCTTGTTCAGGATTTGTTTTCAGTTGTTGCCAGCATCTCAAAAAACTCTGATAATATTTTGGAAGATTGGCCAACACGAGTAAGGCTCCCACTTGGTGAAGTAGCAAGCTGAAGGTGTCCAAGAAAACAGCCTGTGACTATACAGGAGCTTTTGCAAAGTCTGCAATCAAAACACATTTTTCCACTTTGAATGTCAATCAGTACTTGACCACCATTGTTCTTTGGAAGATACAGAATGCTCTGTCTTAGCCAGTGCTTTCTGTTCCAAAAAAAAGTTCAATAATACCCTGTGTATGTCAGATATCATATTTTGATGGGGTTCTAGCCAAGCCAATCTATACCACAGAGCAGACGCCACCTGGTTATTAATAATGAGGACACATCCCCTATAAGAGAGATGAGGAAGTAGCCATGTCCATCAATTCAAACAATTCTTTACATTGTCTGTTGCTCCCTCACAGTTATTTTGCTCATTAGCTTCATTGCCCAAATAAACTCCACTGAGTCCAGAAATATGTAAAACATGTTTTAAAATGAGAATCAAGACATAAAAGAGTGTTAAAATGCCAGTGAGGACTTTTGGTCTATATAGATGGCAGGCTTGCAGTACATAAACCTAGAGAATGATTGGAGAAGCATATAGAAATAATAACATAGAAGGTAAAAAGACTAAAATGGTGGCTAAATGTATAAACTTGTCAAGCCTGGCAAGGGAGAGAGTGTCACCTTGCACCTGTGTACTGTCTGATTACCCAGTTCAAAATACTCCACACATCCTGCAACTCATGGCACTCTGTGCGGACATGTAACTCTCTAGCCAACTATGGGTGGGGCTCGGCATGATTCTTATCCAGCACATCATTTTCAGTGCAGTTGAATTCACCCCTAAAGGCACAAAAGGAGTTGCCTAAAAATGCAATCCGGTTAGAAACAGATTCTTAATACACAGTCCAAAAAGAGAGATCAAAAACCAGAGTGAGAAGGTCAAAAGTCCAGCAGAAACAAGCAAAAAGCAAAACAAAACACTTGTCAGCTACCAAGCACATACAGATATACTGCAGATGACTTCTTCTTTGTCTTTTTATAGCAGTTGGCAGACACAATTATGGTTCACTACTGCCACAAACTGGACTAGAGTACGGTATGAAGGGATAAAATATATACCCCTTTATTTTTTACACTTAAACTAAATTACTCCAAAAATAATAATTCTTTATTTATTTGTCACATACATAGTTATACTAAAATTATATGATTTTAACTATTATTTCCATATACAATAACATTTTTCAGAGTAAAACTGTTATGCCCCAGTGCTTGAATTGATTCATATATTTGACTCCTTTCTTCTTTGTATGTTTCACATTGAAATATTACATGTTCTAGAGTTTCAAGTTGATCACAGCACCTGTACAATCTTGACTGATACATTCCTATTAAATATCTTTAATATAAAATCTTGTGTGTCCAATTATTATTCTTGTCTCTCCTTGTTTTTCCCACCTTCCTCCAACATTTTTATGTATTCTGTATAGATACTTTCCCGTATTCTCATTATCCAGCAAGTTTTGCCATAAGCTAGTAATGTTGATTACATCAGTCAGTTAGCTCTGTTTCACTAATTGGAATATCTGTATTTTCAGTAGACCTTTTAGCAACTTTTTTAGCAGTTATAATCTACCTTCTCATTCTCTTCAACAGCTATATGAGGAGGAACCCACAAGAAACACACATATAAGCCTATGTTTTGCAGGAAAAATAAAATCTCATTGATTTCCAAAAACAAGCATCCACATATAAAAACCAAATAATTAACAAAACTGACAAAAAATACAGAATAATATAAAGAATAAACATAAATAACAATGTTAACATAAACAATAATTATTAAATAGTTAAAAATGAATGAAAAAGACACAAAAAAAGAACTTAAACATATATTGGGGGTCAGGGGTTGGCCCTGGCTTAAACACCACCATTGGTCATTTCTTGGCCAGAGACTAACTAAACAAAATGTGTTAAGCCTGGCAGTTCCAAATGAATCACAGCATTGTCCAAAACATCACTTTTTTTGCCTTCTGTCAGTCTTTTTTGTGATATACAGTGGAACCTCGGTTCACGACCATGATTTGTTCCAAAACTCTGGTCGTAACCCGATTTGGTCATGAACCGAAGCAATTTCCCCAATAGGATTGTATGTAAATACAATTAATCCGTTCCAGACCGTACGAACTGTATGTAAATATATATTTTTTTTAGTTTTTAAGCACAAATATAGTTAATTATACCATAGAATGCACAGTGTAATAGTAAACTAAATGTAAAAACATTGAATAACACTGAGAAAACCTTGAACAACAGAGAAAACTAACACTGCAATAGTTTGCTATAGTGCTAGGAACCGCTCGCTAAAAACACTTTTTTTTAATGAGTTTTAAGCACAGACGTGCGTTAACTGAGGTTCCACTGTACTGTAATAGTGTATTCTGTTTTAAAATTCATTTATTAAAAGCAATATAATTAAAATTATTGATTAATGTTAAGAAAAATTAATATGAAGAGAAGTTAATGCCCTATCCCCTCAAGTTCATTTTAAAATAAAACTAACATAAAGAAAAGAAGTTGGAATAGAAAACTTAGAAATATTCTTTTAGTTTCACTATTTTAGTATTTTGGTGTGGTGTTATTACTGTGCATTTTAAAAATTTGTTTGGTTTTACGACTCTGTACTTGATCTCTTTTGTTTATCAAAGAACTTCATGAAGTAACTTGAATCTTAGCTAAATGTAAATATGAGCAGGAAGATAAAGAAAAAACTAAAATAATTTTTCAAATTTCACCAGTATTAAGTTAATAAGCAACAAGTAACAAATTCTGCCAAATCAAACTTAGAGGATTTTTTTTGCTCTATTATTATCCAAGGCTATGTTTACATTGCCACTCATACCCGCTGATGATGTTGAGACATATACAACACATTTTCTTTCCTTGTTGAAAAGACATGAGCACATTAAAACTTATTCATGGATCACAATGAAAACTTATACGCTTGTGAAAACATGGATTTCAATTCAAATCTGAATCATACCACTGAACTCCTTTTTTTCATTTCATTCTCTGTGTTCTGTGTTACATTATTAAGTAGCTTCATCTAGTACAAAAAAAAAAATTAGATGTTATTTTCAACATTAAAGTTTATTTCAGGTTTATCTTATGTTGCACTGCGGTGGGCTGGTGCCCTGCCCGGGGTTTGTTTCCTGCCTTGCGTTGGCTGGGATTAGCTCCAGCAGCCCCCCGTGACCCTGTAGTTAGGATGTAGCGGGTTGGATAATGGATGGATCTTATGTTGCAACGCAATTAACTGGAATGAAAATCATATTGATACAATATATTATCACTTATAGCCCTCTTTTAGCAAAAGTAGTAGTAAAAACTAGAAGTGCAAATGTGTATAATGGACCCACAAAGATACAATTTCAAATTAAACCAATGATATTACTAAAATCCCCAAATAAATGCTGTGGCTATTACTAATTTCTCTCCCATACATTTTGCAATATGTGCAGTGTAAATGTAGCTACAACTAACAATACACAATACAGTGGCCTATAAACTGCTTTCACTGAATTAATTGACATTCTAAGCTATGATTGGCCACAGAAGTCTTGGAATATAAAGGCAAGAAAAATACACTGCTTCGCTTTTGTATTATCACCTTTGAATACTTGCATGGTGTCATTTATTTACAGTATGCATTCCTGCTTGTTTTTTAGAGTTAAATCTGAACACTCGTGTCTGACATAAGGAACATGCAAACACAAATATTGTGGTTTTAGACTTGTCATACAAAATAGACTTAGAACGAGCAGCGGTTTCATTTTGAAGATCAAAGTAGTCCCTAACTGAGTGAAATTTTCATTTTTTTGGTAACCAAAGCAATTTCTTCTGCAGTTATTGAAGTCTAGCATGTTAGTAATTAGTTACTATTGTTTTGGATTAATACTGGTCTAATATCCTGTTCCAAATTAACATGCAACCATCTTGCAGAAAAAAATGTAACTCTAAAAGTTTGACATACAATAGGAAAATTGATGGATATTTTTATTCAGTGAAATCATGCAAAGAAGGGAGTCCTGATTTTACAAATTAAAGACCAAATTCAATTCAATTTAGTTTTTTTTTGTATAGCACTCTTCTTTAAGTGCAGCTTTAGAGCACTGTTACCAAGTGTCATTAAAAACTTTACAAACGAGCCTATGTAATAAAATGCTAATATACGCATTTGTACATATGTCTGTTTCCACTGAGCAATGTCATTACTCTGTTTAGTTGCACAGCAACGCGTAAGGGAAGCTGACATACATGAGGATATCGAAAGGCATAGGATGAACTTTGAGAGTTGCCTTCATTTGCAAAAATACAAATTATGCTTTCACAGCAGGTAATGGGGACCGTCTACCATAGGTGGTGGTCAAAAACAGACAGTAGATGAGAAAAAATGCCTTGAAATGACAGAATTTTAAGAAGCAGACTTTATGTGAATGCACTCGAGAAAAGAAGTGCTGAGCAAGAGAGTTGAGACACAAGAGGTTATTGAAGAGAAGCGGTAACTGACCTCAGATCCTCCACTCCATCGTTATTCAAAATAAACAAAAATAAATCCATTAAGTCATCTTTGCTAGAATACAGTGAAAATGTATAATTGTTGATGTCTAATTAATGTTATACTGTATGAGCGTTGATACCAAAATGTATCACAATTTTTTCAGTATTAGACATCAAGGTACACACTCTAATCACCACTAGCTCTGCCAATGGAATAGGAATGTTTCCATTTTGAGAGAAGGAAAAACATTTCTTGGAGTTTAAGTGGCAAAAATTTTACATTTTAGTCTTGTGGCAGTAATATGTGAGCATATATACAGTCGTTTTAAGGTTTCCTGCACCACAGCAAGTGATTGAAGTGATTGAAATTCATATTACAGAAGAGTTGGCTAATATTTTGAAAATTTTGTTAATTACAATACAATAAAATACAGTTTATTTTTGTATAGCCCAAAATCACACAGGAAGTGCCGCAATGGGCTTTAACAGGCCCTGCCTTTTGACAGCCCCCCAGCCTTGACTCTCTAAGAAGACAAGGAAAAACTCCCAAAAAAAAAACCTTGTAGGTAGGTTGGGCGTGCAGTGGGTGTCAAAAGAAGGGGGTCAATACAATACAATACACAGAACAGAACAAATCCTTAATACAGCATAATAATACAAATTTTAGAAGCACAGAGCAGAATTTAACTGTAGATGATATCACATAATAAGATTTGGATATTTTTTAAAGTCCTGGAGACCTCATCCATCAAGCTGCCTCCCCATTTGGCTGTTGCTCGGCCAGCCAATCCGATGAAAGGACCCCTCTTTCCCATGATTCCTGTCATCAGGGATGACTTTACCATAGGCAGGCAAACAACTTGGCAGGTGGGCCGGGGCACCAATTGCCACATTTGAGTACCGAGAACAGAAACAGAATAGGTGAGGGTTAGTAACAAATTATAACAATCATGTTACTTATGTTTTTAATTAAACTTATTGGTTAGTTTACCTTTAAACCATAGGATCATACATTGTAGAAAAGTGGATGAAAACAGTCTTGTTTTATACATATGGTCATATGTTCTTAGTATTCTTTTAAAAGAGTTTTTCTTTTTGATGCCCCACTTGAAAACATTATCAGATTAGATTATACCATTCTCGACACAGACAGGCAGATACCAATGGTTCAAATCACCAAACACTTTTATTTACAGTTCTATGTATAATAATCAGTCCCTCAATCAAATCCGGGCCTCTTACAAGTCCTTTCTTCACTGCCTCCACTCCTCTTCTCCTAGCTTCGAGCAATAAGTCCCTATAGGGTTGAGCTTCCATGCTCAATTCCCATGGCCCCCTCACAAACCAGGGCGGCTGCCCTCTCGTGGTCCGGGGGAGGCATAGACCCTATCCCGATCCTTCTCGGCATCCCAGCTGGGCACAGCCCCCAGCCACCTGCCACAATAGTTATTTCAAATATTCTTGCCCATTCACACTTCTACTTTATCCCCTGCTGTATTCTGTTCTTGCTAAAGCTTATATCTGTAGTAATAAAACAATCGATTGCAGAACATTCATATGCACACTAGAGCAATGTGGGTAAACCAGTGGACCTATTCATATGCCTGTGAACTGTGAAATGAGATCCCCATTGAATGCTCACGCGGCCCGGAGGAGAACATGTAGACTTCAAACAGAATGCCTCCAAGATGCCATTTGAGCCTCAGATACTGTTCTGGTGGTTACAAGAGAGTAATGCCTCCTGCTGCACCCTAGCCACAGCTGTGGCAGGGAAATGATTTTTTTTTATCTCTTTTAAATCTATTTATTGTTTGTTATGGAGCCAGCATACATTGCTTTTCCATATATATATATTTGCTTTTTTCCCTCAGTGTACGTTCAAAAAAAGAATGACAGCCACATATCTTTGTGCCATTTTTAGAATGAGCTGGAGAAGAGACTGATGACCTTAGCGAGTAAACTCAGTTGATGTATTGACTTTTTGTGCAGCTGAAGCACTTCTGGGTGATTTCTTGCCCAGCTGGCACAGGACAACTAAGAGAAAGTACCAGTAAATTGCAATCGACCATAAATGTATTTGTTACCTGTAAAAATTCAAAAAAGGTACAGTAAATGTCAAAATAATCATGTTTCATTATGTTAAATATGTTAAAAATAATTGTCCTTAAATTATTAGAAAAAAAATTCAGACTCAACATTCCATTGGTGCTAGCTGCTTCTTTATTTAGTACCTTATTATTTTTTTTGCCTTATTTAATTGGTTTTATTATTGGAATTATTTAATTACAAATTAATGTAATCAATAAAATTATTGTTTGGGATAACAGTCTTGTCAAATGTTTCAGTTTTGGGCAAACCTAAAAAAAATATTGCTTTACAAGATTACAAATGTGAATAAAGAAAGCCTAAACCTTCTTCAGATGAATGTCTTGCTTTTAGAATAAGTAAGGATCTCAGACAGATGAGTTTGATGTGTATAAATATCCCCATGCTAATTTCTGCTTTTGTTGCAGGTTTTAAGGCAAAAATATATTTTTCTGCAAAACAATAGATTAGAAAAGAGTATAGATTTCTGCTCTATTTAGGTATATTATTCACATGAGCAGCTTCTCTAACTTAGATACAGTACATTAAAATACTAACATTGCAGTAAAGCCCAAATTTTAATAAAAATGAATTACATATTTGCAATGCTGATAAAACAGATTGACTAAGACTTATTGCTAATTATCTGCAGCTCAAGAAGAGATATTGATAATTTGAAAAATTTTAAACTTGGAAGTCAGACCGTGGGCAATTTGATCTTTAAAATGCATGGTGCTCCTATTTAACTGTGTGTAGTTCTGTATGCCTTTGCAGTCTAGTTTTAAAAAACAAATGAGTGGCAAATGTAGTCAAAACAAGTGTACTTTGTGCAATGATGCTTAATTCTCATTCTTTAGTCTTGGATAATTTTGTTTATGTACCACATTTAAATTAATCTTTATAGTAGGAGCTTGTAGTATAATGTAACAGAAAATAAAATTACATGATAATTAGCAGCTTACAAGTTCTTCACCACCAATAACTACTAACTGAGCTTTACCCATTTTTTCTTTGCCGTTTCCACAATTTCCCCTTATTTATATGCTATTGTTCATGATCATAACACAGAATTTTATAAGTCTTGGGTACTGTGATGTTCTTAGAGTTTATATCAGACATAAATACTGATGTACTAAATAATTTATAGTGTAGGATTTATTGTGAAATTAAGTATTAGGTCAAATATTCAATATGTTTTTCTATTCAAGAAACAATTAGTATATGTTTTTGGCAGATAAAATGACACTTTCAAGTTAATGAATTGTGGCTAAAGAAGTACACCATTTTCTTCATAGAAATAAGCCAGCTGTGACTTGATTCTGAAAGCGAAGTTCAATATACAGCATTATAATATACAGTATGCCATGGGGAGGGCTGGCTCTACAGCAGAGGCATGGATACTTCCGGACACTGTGCAAGCAGCAGCCATTTGCAGAAGATCCGTGTTGTCAAATTTCCCTCGGGGGACAAATAATGTTGTATCTGTTGGCAAACTATCTGGTCGCCAGGAGTGGCAATTTGCCAACCATCACAGACGCAGCTGTAAAAACACTTAAACTCAATACAACACCAAGGAGAAAAATATCCCTCAAAACTGTTCAGAATAATAGATATCAGATAAACATCACCCACTTTTCATTATAATAACTGTGTAACATCACACTCAAAACATTAAGGGGGCACCACCTCATGGTGTACTAGGCAATATATTTAAACTAATTGCCTTCAAGAATCAGTGGTTTACGAGCAGCATTTTCACCTTCACCTATGACAGTAAAAAACCTAGAGCCTGTTCTGAATATGATACAGACTTAGTGACTACTGTATATGCCTTAAATAACAGTTAGGTGATAATGGTGTGTTTTTGGACCAAATCTCACTGAATTGTGCTGTTGTTTTTTGACTGTCTTGACGGAGTGGTGGCTCTGAGGCTAGGGAGGCAATCAGAAGGTTGCCGGTTCGAATCCTGTAAATGCCAAAAGGGACTCTGCTCTGTTGGGCCCTTGAGCAAAGCCTTAACCTGCAATTGTTGAGAGCTTTGAGTAGTGAGTAAAGCGCTATATAAATGCAAAGAATAATTATAATTATTTATTTATAATATTTTGAACAAGATAAATTATCTTAATCATCAATAAGTATTTACTTTCCTAAGATATATTGGTTGAAGGGACGTATTCTTGTTCTTTTTTAAATATGTAAATAAACTCGGTCTCCCTAAGGGAAACCTTAGTTATAATATGTTTATGAATTCAATCACATCAGTTGAGCTATCTAAAATGAAATGGAATGATACTATATAGCTAAGAGCCGTTTATAGTCACCATACATTTGCAAAAAAGAAAAGACCATTGATTTCTGCATTTACCATAAAAATAAAAAAAATAATCTAACATTCTGAAACCATCCCAATCCAGTTCAGAGTCTTTGTAGGGCAGAGACTATTGAGGCAGCACTGAACAAATAACTATTTAATTAATAGTTTATTCTGTACATTTGTGTTTCAGATCAAATCAATATTAGCCCATATGCCCTACTCAGATCCTATAGTTATGTGAACAAAAAATCCCACTTTACAGTAGTTCCTCCTGTATACTGGAACGTCAAAAGATGAACAAAGATTCAACTTATTTTAGTACAGCTTTAATTCATTGTTGTCATTCCGAAAAAGCTTTTGATGGTAGAGAAAATTTGATCTTCTTTAATTTTAAGTAAAATAAGGTGTCATTTTCCACTGAAGTATAGGGGGAAGAATAGAATTCCTTCAATTAAAAAAAAATAAGAGGGACAAGAAGGCAGTGTAGTATAAAATAATGGCATACAGTAGATGTTTCATGACAGAATGTTGTCATGTGTTAGACCAAATAAGGTTATGAGAAGATTTTGAGTAATTATTAATCAAAAACCTTCTGAGAATAATTTTTTTCCTAATATGATATGAATATAGGACATTCTGAGAACATACTGTTTTTTTCTTGTGAGGCAGGTACTCGGCAACATCATTCACAGTTTCAGTCTTCTTGTAAATATATTTCAGATGATCTTAGTCAAGACAGATATGTGCGAATTACAGTTTTTACTTGAATTACATGTTTTACACAAACTGATGAGTTGTGTGCCTTATGCATTGCTGATTTTATTCATAATCTGTGATTCTAATTAAAATTTAACATTCACAATGTTGCCTTAGAATATAAATGCTACGGTGCGCCATTTTAGGTAAGCTTAATGCATCTGCAAATTCTACCTATATCTTCATCTCCACAACCTAGTTTGCTTCAATCAATGGGTGTTGAAGGATAATAGGAAAGTTGGGTAAGGTTCATTTAATAAAGTTCTAATTTACACGTACTATACTGTGCTTAATTATTTTTAGGAGACTTGAACCTTCAGACTGTACAGTTATTAAGTTGAAAAATTGACATGCCATGGGAAATGGTGAAAAGGTTCTGTTGGTTCAGTGTTATAGATCTGACGAATCTTCCATTTTCCAGCTACTCTGTGTAGTACTGATAGCTATCGGGTATTTCTGAACATTTTAGAAAAAAATAATTAAGTGTGTTAAGTATTGTGGTTCTTTAAGAAAAATACAAAAGAAAAGATGCCTGAAAGGGTATCAAAGGTACAAGCTTTACTGTTCTATATATTCAACGTGTAACACAAAATACAGATGATACAATTCTGTACTCCCATTACAGTCAACTCAGATACTCCAGTCATTAAACTTTAAAAAAAAAAAAAAAGTGCATTGCTTCTGTTCAGGAATCAAAACAAACATTTCATGCACCCTATTGCTTTGGACAGTGTTGTTTACTTTTCCCCAATTATTTTAGCAGTTAACCTATGCTAGCTCTGCAGTGGATTTTTTATTGAGTCCAGTTATCAAAGATATTCTGAACATTTGACATGAAAAAAAAAAAAAAAGGTTTGACAAGACATGGTTTGAAAGCCATGATAGATTCATAAGCATATCTTTTTACAGATCGAAAGAGCTTGCTTCACCCATCACGTCTGCACAGACCATTTGGGCAACTGCCTACTTTAACTTCTAAAACAACATTTCAACACCATAGTGCTGTTAATATTAAAAAGAAAACCATTTGAAACTAATAAGGCAAACAGGAGCAGAAAACATCAACAAATGCTTGGAAGCTCTAAATAAATTAAGAAGTAAATGCACACCCTGGAAAAAAGGGCTTCATGAGTTAAACAAAATTAAATTGTAAAAAGTCTGAATTTGGATAAGGAGCTCTAAATCAGGGTGTTCATAAGAAATGTAATGATTTACTTCATGAGGTACTGCAGTGGGCTGGCGCACTGCCTGGGGTTTGTTTTCCAGCCTGCTCCTTGTGTTGGCTGGGACTGGCTCCGGCAGACCCCTATGACCCTGTATTAGGATATAGTGGGTTGGATAATGGATGGATGGATGGACTTCATGAGGTAGAAGTACATAATAAACAAAAATAGTTGTGACAAATATTGTGTTGTGTCCTTCAGTTTAAATGTTTAAACTCTAAATATTTTAAATTGAAATTAAACTTTTCATTTTTCACTCTTTAATAAAAGTTAATAAAGGATTAGATCCCCAGTAAACGATAAAAAAACAATAATAAAATCATGTTTGCAATCACTGGCCCTGAAATAGTTTTAAACAATTTCCCACATGGTTATGTTTGAAATTTATCATTTTTAAACTTCTGGGACTGGCTATTAGTGAGCAAGGACCACCAGCAAAGAATCAGATATCAAAAATATTATCATACCTTTAGCAAGCTTAAAATATCATACGGGCGGCACGGTGGCGCAGTGGTAGCGCTGCTGCCTCGCAGTTAGAAGACCCGGGTTCCCTTCCCGGGTCCTCCCTGCGTGGAGTTTGCATGTTCTCCCCGTGTCTGTGTGGGTTTCCTCCGGGCGCTCGGTTTCCTCCCACAATCCAAAGACATGCAGGTTAGGTGGATTGGCGATTCTGAATTGGCCCTAGTGTGTGCTTGGTGTGTGGGTGTGTTTGTGTGTGTCCTGCGGTGGGTTGGCACCCTGCCCAGGATTGGTTCCTGCCTTGTGCCCTGTGTTGGCTGGGATTGGCTCCAGCAGACCCCCGTGACCCTGTATTTGGATTCAGCGGGTTAGAAAATGGATGGATGGATGGAAAATATCATACAGCAACACTCCACATTCTTATATTATCAATCCCATTTTTACAATGTTTTATGAAAAGAAGTAACTTTAACATCTGCTGATGTTTAATGTGGCTTCAAGTCCTTCTGATCGTTTTTGCTGAAAACACCTAATGGTTTTCTGATTATCAAAAAAGTGTAATTTGCTGTACAAGATGTAGTCTAAAATTTCCTAACAATAAGGGTCTTTTCGTACTAGAAGGTCAAAAACCAGGGGTATCCCCCAAAGACCCCAATGCCATGTATTAGTAGACATGAAGATGAGTTAAACAGTAAAGGATATGTGTGGTTTTCTCGTACCAGGAGTCAGGAGCAGCTGTACCAAACACAAAAGTGACTTCTTGCAATTCTAAAAAGATCACATGAACTGATGATCAGAGTGTGGATCCAATTCCACTATATAGCATCCAAAAATGGCTTCTAACATTATGTGACCATACCATGCAACATTACATATACAGGTATACCATGTGATTTATATCTTGGATCCCTAAATACAAAGCACAATCATACAAAATGAAAACCTACTAAAATAATAAATTAACAAAAATATCACATAGTCACTTGCAGAACCTGACAAGAAGGGAAGCGAGTCTATTGTAGAACACACTTTTGTTCATCCCTATACTAGTTACGCATGTGCAATTCACAAATTGCAGAAAGGCATCAAGGCTTTGTGCTGAGACTAAGGCTGTTCACTACAAAATGCAATTTATTAATTTAAGTTTCTCCTAATAATTTAAGATACACAGAATTCAGAAATGTATATTTTTCATTTTTGTGAACTGCAAATGGATTCAACTTCAGTACAGACCTTTGGAGTGGGATCTATTTGTTCATGTGTGTATTTATGTTATGTTGTTACTACTAATACAGACTCATACAGTAAGCGTACACTGAGTGGGTTATGCAGTTGATCGATAAAGAAGTAATTTTGTTTCTGAATCTCAGTAACTGGATTTAGATACAAGGATGCATTTTAAAGGGTTAGGTCAGTTTCCATCAGCAAGACAGCTTTTATTCAAATCATTAAACTATTTTGTAATTTTACTTTATTAAATATTTCCTAATTTTCTTCACACATGCAAACTTACAAATCTTGTAATCATTTAGGCATTTCTTTCTATATGTTATACATTCTTTTAGAAGTTAATATTTCTTTTTCGCCTTTCAGTGTCCAATGAAACAAAGCATTCAAGTCTGACTCCTACCCTGAAAGAAGGAGTATCTTCAAGTAACTATGGAATTAGCACTGCACATTCACATTCTGCTGCCTTAAAGGTAATATTTTAATACTTCATAAGGATGTAACCCTTTATTATAAGTTAGTGTTTTATTCTTAAATGCTGATCATTATTAGTCAGTGTACATGTATATCCATTTGAGTCTTGCAGTACACTTCCAAATACTGTACTGTATTTTAGTAACTGTATACATCAGTTATTTCACCACCAAATAACATGAACATTTAATAGCAAAACTGCACATTAGAATTGTACCTCCTACATTTTCCTCCACCTGAGCCACTGAAGTGGATTTATGATTAAAGCTAGCAAAAGCTGTACAGAATCTTTTTTTTAATTGTATTGATTTTATTGAAATCACACAACATTCCATACAAATATATCAATTCTACAAGAGTAGGATTGAAAACAAATCAACCCCCACCCCTGAGAAAGAGAGCATGGGCAGCAGAATAAATCTTAAACTTAGTAAAACTAAGTAAATAGATAAATTAATAAGTGAATATACACTCACCTAAACGATTATTAGGAACACCATACTAATATGGTGTTTGACCCCCTTTCGCTTTAGAACTGCCTTAATTCTACTTGGCATTGATTCAACAAGGTGCTGAAAGCATTCTTTAGAAATGTTGGCCAATATTGATAGGATAGCATCTTGCAGTTGATGGAGATTTGTGGGATGCACATCCAGGGCACGAAGCTCCCGTTCCACCACATCCCAAAGATGCTCTATTGGGTGGAGATCTGGTGACTGTGGGGGCCATTTTAGTACAGTGAACTCATTGTCATGTTCAAGAAACCAATTTGAAATGATTCGAGCTTTGTGACATGGTGCATTATCCTGCTGAAAGTAGCCATCAGAGGATGGGTACATGGTGGTCATGAAGGGATGGACATGGTCAGAAACAATGCTCAGGTAGCCCGTGGCATTTAAACGATGCCCAATTGTCACTAAGGGGCTTAAAGTGTGCCAAGAAAACATCCGCCACACCATTACACCACCACCACCAGCCTGCACAGTGGTAACAAGGCATGATGGATCCATGTTCTCATTCTGTTTATGCCAAATTCTGACTCATTTGAATGTCTCAACAGAAATCGAGACTCATCAGACCAGGCAACATTTTTCCAGTCTTCAACTGTCCAATTTTGGTGAGCTTGTGCAAATTGTAGCCTCTTTTTCCTATTTGTAGTGGAGATGAGTGGTACCCGGTGGGGTCTTCTGCTGTTGTAGCCCATCCGCCTCAAGGTTGTGTGTGTTGTGGCTTCACAAATGCTTTGCTGCATACCTCGGTTGTAACGAGTGTTTATTTCAGTCAAAGTTGCTCTTCTATCAGCTTGAATCAGTCAGCCCATTCTCCTCTGACCTCTAGCATCAACAAGGTATTTTCGCCCACAGGACTGCCACATACTGGATGTTTTTCCCTTTTCACACCATTCTTTGTAAACCCTAGAAATGGTTGTGCATGAAAATCCCAGTAACTGAGCAGATTGTGAAATACTCCAACCGGCCCGTCTGGTACCAACCAACCATGCCACGCTCAAAATTGCTTAAATCACCTTTCTTTCCCATTCTGACATTCAGTTTGGAGTTCAGGAGATTGTCTTGACCAGGACCACACCCCTAAATGCATTGAAGCAACTGCCATGTGATTGGTTGATTAGATAATTGCATTAATGAGAAATTGAACAGGTGTTCCTAATAATCCTTTAGGTGAGTGTAGATAAATGGAGAAGAAAAAGAAATGGGGAGAGAATCTGCTTCCTCTATTCTAAAATGTTATCGATTTGATTCTGTTAGGTTTATTTCTGCACAGATCCTCTAAGTGAGAGTTTGATTTTTTCCAATTTCAAATAGCATATAACATCAGTTACCCACTGACTTAAAAGGGGAGAGTTAGGATTCTTCCAGTTTAGCAAGATAAGTCTCCATGCAAATAGTGTAGTAAAGGCAATTACAGTTTGTTTGTCCTTCTCCACTTTAAGCCCATCTGGAAGAACACCAAACAAAGCTGTTAATGGGTTAGGAGGGATTGTGACACCAAGGCTGTCTGAAAGGCATTTAAAAAGTTTTGTCCAGAATGATGTTAATTTGGTGCAGGCACAAAACATGTGCCCCAATGAGGCTGGAACTTGATTGCAGAGTTTACAGGTTAGATCTTGCCCTGGAAACATTTTGGACAATTTTAAATGAGACAGATGTACTAGACATATAATTTTGAGTTGAATAATTGTATGCTTTGCGCATATGGAGCTTGAGTAAATTCTCTGTATTGCTACCTTCCATTCCTTTTCTGAGATGTTGAGTGAGAGATCCTTTTCCCACTGTCCTTTTGGATCTTTGAAAGGAAGGGACTGTAAAATGGTTTTATATATTGCAGAAATGCTGTCTAAGTCCTTGAAACTGAGCAATATTTTTTCCAGCATAGAGGGAGGTGCGAGGTGAGGAAAATTAGGCAGGTTCTGTTTAACAAAGTTTCTAATTTGAAGGTAGTGAAAGAAATGTGTTGCTGGAAAGTTAAATTTGGAATGTAATTGTTCATAGGATGCAAAGACGTTGTCTATGTACAGATCTCTTAAGTGATTTAATCCCAAATGTTTTCCAGACATTAAAAGCTGCATATTTTTGTGAGGGTTGAAAAAGGTGGTTCTTGTGCAGAGGTGCCACAGTCGAAAGCTTCTCTATCTTAAAATCCATCCATTGATCCATTATCCAACCCGCTATATCCTAACTGCAGGCTCACGGGGGTCAGCTGGAGCCAATCCCAGCCAACACAGGGTGGAAGGCAGGAAACAAACTCTGGGCAGGGCGCCAGCCCACTGCAGGTCACACACAGACACACACACACACACACCAAGCACAATTTAGAATCGCCAATGCACCTAACCTGCATGTCTTTGGACGGTGGGAAGAACCAGAGTACCTGGAGGAAACCCACGCAGACATGGGGAGAACATGTAAATTCCACACAGGAAGAACCTGGGATGCGAACCCAGGTCTTCTAACTGTAAGGCAGCAGCACTGCCCATTGTGCCACCGTGCCGCCGCTATCTTAAAATGCTTCCTACATTGGTTCCATATTCTGAGTGAGTGAAGCACAATCGGGTTGTTAGTATATTGGAGATAACTTGCATTTATTGGGGCACAAAGCACGGAATATAAAGAAGTACTGCAGGATTAGCTTTATGGAATCAAATTTTTTTTTGACAACATACTGTATTGATCAATGAGCAGGTTCCAGCAACATGCAGATATATTATATTATATTATATTATATTATATTATATTATATTATGTTTAGTTAATGGCAGTGCTAATTATCTGCTTATAAAGACATGTTTTAAACTTCTTTGGAGATGGAAGGGCACATCTCTTGCCTCTCCTTTCCCTAAAATCCTTTCATTTTTTTTTTAGCAAAAGTGTGAAAAAAGTGAATAAACCTTTTCCAACATTTAATTTAGATATGGCAATGTGGGCAAAAGAAAGATGCCCACTTCTCCAGTACCTCAAGATCAAAGGTGCTGACCTTGAAAATGTGGTTGCTGGTCTCTGTTGCTACATAGATTCAGTGAGACTGTCCTAAAGGTCATTTAGGAAACTAATGTTTAATATAATAGTGGCAGACCAACAAAGATACAGTAGGCTTATAAATTAAATGATGCAATAAAAACATCCCTGTAGTAATATATAAATTCAATATAGTATGATTTTTCTACATATTTGCAAATCTGGTTTGCTGGACATTTTAAGTGACTTGATTAAATTTAACACAACAAATCAGACATTTAGTTTAAACAAGTAACATACTAGTTTACTTTCCAATTCTGAAACCACTAGGCCATGCATCCTTACCAGTAATCTCTGTACTAAAATGCTAAGAGTTGTAATTTCACTGTGTTTGCCTACTTATATTCAATCAGACTATACTGTATTATTTGTAAAACTTATTATCTGAAATAGTGAAAAAAGTAAACAAATTTGAATTGCATTAATATCATTAAGCTAATTAATAAATAAATTGTGGAGGACGTGGCAAATAGGACTTTTTTGACATCTGACCTCCCTCTACTGGTGGCAGTGAAAATTACAATATACAATAACTAGACCACAAAGCATGGTTGGTGCCAGGATAAATTTAGAAGGGGACCAATGTGTGATTACAATACAAATTAAGTCCACATTATTTTTGATTCATAACACATATTATTGAGAGTGTTTAAGCAATAGACTCCAGCAAATACAAGCCAAATACAGGGTGTATTAATTAAACACAGATAATGTGGCACCTGTAGCTTTTGCATTGCGTTTGAGTTTTTTTACTTTTTGTTGTAAGTTTATTTGTAATTTGACAATGTTGGGTGAAACTCGACAGCACTTACTGAAGAGATTGCTGGAATGAGAAACTCCCACCTTGAAATACTATTAGTGTCCTTAGCTGAACCATGTTTAAAGAATATTCTTGAGAATAAATACATTAATAATATTAATTTATTGTACAGCTGCAATCTATGGACAGAAGTACTGAGGAGAGCTCTTCTGTTTACCCTGATGACCTGTGGAGGATAACTGAGGAACAGCGTGAATATTATACAGTTCAATTTAAAACCTTACAGTGTGACCTCAGCGCTCATATTTCAGGTAAAAAGAATAAAAGCATGTTAGTCAATGTGAAGTACATATTTCTTTAAACCCTTAATACATCATTTTTGTTTTGTAATAAATATGAACTATTTTCTATAAATACAATTGTATAATTTCAGCCTCGGGCCATATTCAAGAAATTCACCTATTTTGTGGAAATTGTACCAAACAATTTAAACACTCAAAACAACTTTATTACTGGAATTCAATAGAGGAAACCTGGTTAAAACTGCAATTGACTTTATAAACACAATATATAGAGGGTCCACTTCTTATTTTTATGATTCCCATATGTGCTGGAAGAATACCATGGCTCTACACTGAATATTTTTTATTTTTAATAAATGTATTTCTACTACCATATCCACCAGCTTCATTTTCAAATGTTATAGAATAAGCCATACAAAAATTATATAATTTCAAGACCAACATGTGTGTCTGTGTACTGCAAGGGGCTCTTATAAAAAACATTAAAGAGCGAAGATAAGGGCAAATATGTAATTGCAAGAAGGATTACAAAATATATAGGGTGATGCACCTTCTCTTCCTCATAAGCTTATGGCGTTTGCAGTAAAGCAAAGGAAAGTTATTTGTCATTGTGTATGTGCGTGATATTTTGTAGACAAAAGTCTAATAATGTTTACATTTATTTTTTTTAAGTATATTTTTTGCTGATTTTACAAGGCCGCAGCAGATCTTGTTGTGCACCAACAACAGCACTGTATGTAAATATAAATAAAGTGTTTAACTCGTGAGTTAGCCACTGCTTGCCCTTATTTACATCAACCTTCTTTGTCAACAATTATTGAGTACTCAATGTCTCCTCCAAGTCTGTTTTGCTCTTCATCTTTATTTTTCAATTTATAACAGTTTATGCCCTCACATAATATATTTAGCCATATTACCAGTAAGAAGTACCACTCATTGAATAGAGTGCAGGAGAGGTTTAATAGTGTGTAGACTTTTGATATCTAAAGGATACTGAAATTTCTTTAGATAATAAAAAAACTTGGAATAGTCTACATTAGTAAAGAGGAACTAAGTTCAATGAAGAAGAGTCACAGTGTGTAATGGCAAGGAGCTGGATCCTGTGCTCAGTGCAAAGATCAGAAGACAGGAATCCACCTAGAAAGACTGCTGGTTAATCACAGTTCATATTATTTATACAGTATCATGATTATTAATACATTACTAACAATCATCATAGACAAATCTGTTCAAATTATATAAAACATGTATAGAATATATGATTAAAGGAGAAAACAATTGAACCATGTCATTAATGGTGTATTTTTTTGCACACAAGCAAAAGAAAAAATATATATAATTTTCCACCATATTTTATGAGAAATCTCTGTACAGTGGTTGACTCAGGTAGCCCTTTCACAGTGTTCTCCATTTGATTTGTATGTCCTAAACAAATGCTGTTAGATCTTTAAATATAATACGCTACCGTGGCTGTTCATTTGTCTGTCCAGGATTTTAAATCACCTGTAGCTTGCAAACCGTTTGACCTATTAACCTGAAATTTGGTACAAATATACTATGTGATGTCTACTATCTGCTTTCGGGGAGATGATTGACCTCCAGGTTTATTCCTCTTTTTATTTTCATTTTATTTTATTGTATAATCAACTCTCGACAGCAACCAGCAGGGCGGCCATGCGGCACATTCGTACAAGCGCCGTTCTCATTCCCTGTCACCTTCATGTCATTTCTCCTACCTCTTCTTCATATCTTAAATCATTCTTGAGGCAGATTGAAGACTTACTGTAAGTGCCAGTTTAAGTAAAAATTAAAGAAAGCGTGCAAAGTAATTGCAACACAAACACTGACTTAATCGGTTTTAAAGTGAAAAGATGCCGACAAAAGAAGAGAAGAAGCGCTAGGCTGGAGAAAAGAAGAGCTGCTCAGGAAGCAGCAAGCGCATCAACCTCTGAGCAAGCGAACGCTAAGCGTACAGAGAAAGAGGATAAAAACTATGAATGCTCAAGTCAAGTGTATTCACTGTACAGTGCACCATTACTGGTTACTTAATAACTTAATAATTCTGGGTTGATCCAAAACAAGTGATACTCAAATGCATGGATAAAGCCTGAGGAAGCAAAATATAATGGAAATGATGGGTATCCCTCAAGTTTATGAACCTAGGAACAATGTATAAGCAAAGAATCACACACAGCAGTATATACAGAGAGGGTAATAGTTGTGATAATTAGTGTCTAGACCTGCTGCCTCCCATCTCAGGAAGAAACACAACTTGGCATAACATTCATCTTTGTGATGTGGGAGTAAAACCTGGGGTAGCCAGTGAAAACCTGTGCAGACAATCTGCGGGATTCAAACTCATTATACTAGACTGTTGAAGCAGCAGCACCAGCAGCAGCTGAGTACTACTACTACTGTTTGGCCCCGACAGGCAATATATTCTGTAAGCAAAAACTTTGAAAGAATGTCACATTATAGATTGGTCAAAAGAGCATCTTATTAGTATGATCTGTTAGAACCATTTTGTCATTCGGTAATTTGTAATGAACATGTTTGCCTACTGTTTTCGCAGGTTCTGTTGCAAAAAAATTTTTTACAAAATCTAAACTTTCTATTCCTGAGCTGTCACATATATGGTAAGTATGACATTTCCCTTTCCTATACTTTCCAGATATAATATCTCAAACATGTTCCCAGCCATATTTAAGTAAAACAGACTGTGTGTCTGATATTGCTTTGTTTTTTTATTTGGTATCCATTTCTCCTGCTTAAGAACTCCAAGTACTAAATTTTCCCAAAACAAATCTGTTAATGAAGGTCACAAAATTCCTGGAAATTGTATGGAGCCAATTAGAATGATCTGAGTCAGCTTTCAAACCATTCTCTATTGATCAGTACCTCAACAAAGCATTTTGCTGTCACTTACTGGTTTGCTGCTCTGTGTAAATGAAGTGTTAGGAAGCACTGGTGAATTGCCGTTCAGCATCTCATTTTATGACCTGTGTTCTAAGCAAATTAAACAATGCCTTTTTTTGCACTTTTTGGATGTATTTTATTTTAACAATGGCAAAAACTATTTACTCAAGGATCTCTCACTTAATCTTCAAATTTAAAATCAGATACACCAGATCAGGTACAAATGATTAGAACATCATTACCGATACAGATATTGTGGAAGAATCTCATTTACACTTCAGATATTTAGTTTGGTTTGCTCTTTGTTGTTGAAATTTTGGTTTTCACCAAGCCTAGATCAAAAGAAATGAAGGTTAGAGATGCATGAGAGTCTAGGAAGTGTTTTTAAAAGATCTTAAAACAATTGAAAATCAACCACTCCACTCTCTTGGAAGATCATCTAGAAGTAGAGAATACCAAAACATTCTCCGAGAACAACTTCTCCCAATCATCCAATAACAGTTTTGCGACAAACAATGCCTTTTCCAGCATGATGGAGCACCGTGCCATAAGGCAACAGTGATAACTAAGTGGCTCGGGGAAAATAACATCAAAATTTTGAGTCCATGGCCAGGAAACTCTCCAGACCTTAATCCCATTGGGAACTTGTGGTCAATCCTCAAGAGGTGGGTGGGCAAAGAAAAAACCCACAAATTCTGACAAACTCCAAGCATTGATTGTGCAAGAATGGGCTACCATTAGTCAGGATTTGGCCCAGAAGTTGATTGACAGCATTCCAGGGCGAATTGCAGAGGCCTTGAAAAAGAAGGACCAACACTGTAAATATTGACTCTGCATAAACTTAGTATAATTTTCAATAACACCCTTTGAAACTCATAAAATGCTTGTAGTTATACTTCAGTGTACCACAGAAACATCTGACAAAAAGATCTAAAAACACTGAAGCAGCAAACTTTGTGAAAACCAATACTTGTGTCATTCTGAAAACTTTTGGCCATGTCTGTAAAGTATGGTGTTTGAAATCTTATGAGTTGTTGCTGCTTTACTGCTTCAGATACTGGGCAGCTCACAATCATAGAATCCACTATGAATTCTTCATTGTACCAGAGGGTGCTTGAGGATAATTAGAGACTTATCTGTCAGAAGACTGAAGCTTAACCAAAAGTGGACCTTGCTACATGACAATGACCCGAAGCATACCAGTAAATCCACCAAGGATGAAATGAAAAGAATGAAATGGAGGGTTCTGGGATGGACAAGTCAAAGCCTGGGAATCCCATTGGAATTCTGTGGGGTTATTTGAAATGGGCTGTGCATGCAACACTCTCCTCAATCATCACACATCCGAAAGAATTCTGCATGGAAGAGTGGGAAAAACCTTCTCCCAATCAATGTCAGAAACTTGTATATAGTTAAAGGAAACAAATACTTGAGTTTTGTTTCTGCCAAAGGGGCCAATATCAGGTATTGGTGTCAAAGTGTTTACCTATTTTTTCCACAGATAGAAATGGCTTATCTGTTTATTTTTCATTGAAAAATTTTCCCCCCAATTACACTACCTTTATCCTTATATATAATACTCTACCATGGCTGTCCGTTTATCTGTTCAGAATTTTTAATCACCTGTAGCTCACAAACCATTTGACCTATTGACCTCAAATTTGGTACACATATACTACGTGATGTCTACTATCCACTTTTGGTGTGATGATTGACCTTCAAGGTTATTCCTCTTTTTATTTTTATTTTATTTTATTGTAGAATCAACTCTCGGCAGCAGCCAGCAGGGCGGCTATGCATGCGACATTCTCATCCATACCACTTTCACCATCACTTCTCCTACCTCTTCATATTTTAAATCATTCTTGAGGCAGATTGAAGACTTAAGTGCCAGCTTAAATGAAAAATTAAAGAAAACCTACTAAGTAATTGCAACACAAACACTGACTTAATCAGTTTTAACATGAAAAGATGCCGATGAAAGAAGAGAAGAAGCGGGCCGCTAGGGTGGAGAAAAGAAGAGATGCTCAGGAAGCAGCAAGCACATCAACCTCTGAGCAAACGAATGCTAAATGTACAGAGAAATAGTATGAAAACTGAATGCTCAACTGAAATGTATTCGTGCAGTGCGCTGTTACTGGTCATAAGATGTTTAAATGATGAGCAAATCTTGATATATCCACATATGTTGGAAATCAAAAACATTTTGTTGGGTTTACTTACTCTTTCAAATGACTGTACATCTGTATCTTCCACTTGCAGAACATAAATGTGCTAAATAGCAAAATATTCTTTGTGCAATAGTGGAATAATTCAGGCCATAAAAAGTTAAAGGCATTACTTTAGTTTTCTTTTCTTTCTGTGATAAAAGGAGAGCTTTTGACAAGAGTATAATGAAGATATTCCCATGAATTAGCATCTGTGGTTGAAGATAAAAGACTTCTGAAACTTTGGGCCAGTTGTTATTGTAGTTTTGTGTCTCATACTCATCACAACTCTCTCCTTAGGACCATTCATTCATTATCCAACCCGCTATATCCTAACTACAGGGTCACGGGGTCTGCCGGAGCCAATCCCATCCAACACAGGAAACGAATCCCGGGCAGGGCGCCAGCCCACCACAGGGCACACACACACCCATACACCAAGCACACACTAGGGACAATTTAGAGTCGCCAGTTCACCTAAGCTGCATGTCTTTGGACTGTGGGAGGAAACCGGAGCACCCAGAGGAAACCCACGCAGACACGGGGAGAACATGCAGACTCCACGCAGGGAGGACCGGGAAGCGAACCCGGGTCTCCTAACTGCGATGCACTATGCCGTCCTCTCCTTAGGACCATCTTTGAAGTAACATTAGTGTTCACCTCACATGTAAAAGCTTGTCTTTTTGTCTCTTTAATTGTATTTGTCTTTGTACTAGTAATCTTATTAATTTATTTGAATCTTCTGTACCAGCTGTCCTGCTCCAGACTCCACCATATTGTCACATTAACACTGTCAATTGATTTCTATGTACTATCAGTTAATGTTAGTTTGGATTGACTCTTCTGAGTCTTTTTCCTTTTAATTTATAATATTTTGAATGATCTCATACTTTATTCTGACTCTGGAATTGCACTGTTTTGCATTTTTATAGTGTTTTGTGCTTTTATGCTGTCTGAGCGGTGCTACATAAAATTAAGTAATCTTTAATCAGTACTTTAATTTTACTATTCTTTTTTGTGTCTTCAGGGAACTCAGTGATGTGGACAGTGATGGAGCACTGACATGGCATGAATTCTGTGCTGCTTTTCATCTAATTGTGGCCAGGAAAAATGGGTATCCTTTGCCAGAAACTTTACCACCCACTTTACAGCCTAGCATGCTCCAGATGGATGAAGGTAATATTGTTATTTTAAAATATTCTTGTTTTGTCAAACACCTGGAAGAAATTGATGGATGCTTTCATATAACTAGTTATAAAAATCAAATTAACTTGCATTATTACTTAATGTTATCTGCTCAGCCTTTCAACATTCTTATATTATATTATTCTTATTACAACTCATTTTGTTTAATAGCTTTTCTATAGATATTTACATTAAGCATATATTTTTGTTTGTAAGTGCAATTTTAGGATGTGTGTGGTGTGGCCATCAGCATTGTAACATAATTGACATCTCTTTTCTCAAATTACAATGCCACAGTAATAATTCTAAATGCTCCTGTATTTTAAGTGTTATGCCTCATGCTTCTGTTACCTTAGACCTTTATATTGACAAGAATGGTATCCAAATTATTCAATGTACTCACTATGGACTAAACGAACACCCATATACTTTCAATGACTAATATGAAAACATATTTTCTCAATCATCCAGGTAATGCACAACTTTAACCAGACTGAGTCATGGTTCAACCTCTATTTTCATCATAAAATCAAACTATTTGGTAACTAGTTTATATTTTTAAATTTCAAGATTTGCTAAAAATGAATTAGAAATAAAAAATGTACCAAACAGGCTGACGGCTCTATACTTTTTCTTTTTCATACTAACCGGCATTGCCTGGGTACACTTATAGAATGGGTTAAGGAAAGAAAGCAAAGTTTTGTGTTTTTTAAGTGGTGACTCTGTTGTTATGGCTAGCTGTTTCGTCCATCATCCACACTGCCTCACTATCAATATCTCTGCTTTAATGAGTCGAGAATTTGTTCTTTTCGTATCCAAATGGATTGCAGAATTACAGTAACTCCTTGCTGGGTTGTAACCATGAATGCTGTTTTGTCAGACCCATCCTCCTAATTGAAGGTGGACAGTTTGTAGTACTTAAATTAAGAAGAAAAGCTGATAAATCAGGACTTAAACAACAGCCGTTTAATTTTCCTTTGTGTTGCACTGCACTTCCAATCTTGATTAAACGTCGCCCAACAACCCTCTGCAAAAGCGCACAATAATAGTCTGTTTTATATTACAGGAGATAAAATCAACTTAAGGCGTTGCCTGAGTTTGCAATGTTAAGCTCTGGCTTCAGTTGGATGTTTCACTTGCTGTGAGCCAGCAGGTGGCACTGTTGTAGAAACGGTACCACAAGGGTAAAAAAAAACAAAAAACCCTTAGACCCCCAGGGTCAAAATTTTGTGTTCCAAAATGGCCTATATAGATATCTATCTATATCTATAGATAGATTATCTATCTATCTATCTATCTATCTATCTATCTATCTATCTATCTATCTATCTATCTATCTATCTATCTCAGACTTGATATATGCAGTAACTTCCAGTCAATTTACTGAAATTATACAATACATATATAAATGTCAGTATATGCAATAAATTTCATATATAATGAAGAATGAACACTTTAATGTGTTGTTCCAAACCCTGCTCTAATGTTTTTGCTAAATTTTAGGAGGTGTCTTTTATAATTTAATGATAAAATACTACCACTGTTAACAATCCAATGTTAGCATATTTTATATAGTTTCTTCAATGTAATTTTAGAGATCTTTTTAATATTTGTAGTAGGCTTTCTTATCTTATACTCTGATTTGGCTTATAAAGAACTGAGTGAGACTGTTTACTTTTCAATTAAGCTTCATGGAAGGATTGTAATTCACCTTTCGTAGTGACCTACTTTTACATAGCCAGTTTTTTAGGTAGTTCAGCGGGATATATTATAGTTTGGTTCTTTTTTCCCATACTTTCCCAAGGAATCTCATAATCTGCTTCTTGTGACATTGCTGCTAGCAGGGTACCAAGCACAGATTACATGATAAGCAGGGAGTCAACAGTCCTTGCAGCTGCTTATATTTTTCAACCCTGTGATCAAAGATGCTTCTACAAAAGGTTACAGCCAACTTACAGTTACTCTTGTGGAGAATTAATTAGTAATAAAACATAATCCAAAACAGAGTGGGCTCCTCACCACTAATTTTGCATTTGCTTGGAAGGCTTGCTCTACTATAAGTTTATTAGCTTAAGCAAAAATATAATTGGTTGTTTAATGTGAAACACTTTAAGCACTTTTCTGCCTTACATTGAACCATTTGAACTTATCTCCATTATTTTTTTTATTTCTTTTCAGCATCTCAGGAGCCAAAGCATAACAATGCGTTTTTTGGTGCTTCTTTTGAATTACCTCCATTATTACACATACAGAATGAGAATTCTGAGGTATGTTTTATTATATATGTTGCATTCCACATTTAATAATAAAGTAAAAACAATATGAATGAATTTCATTGAAAATTAATATCATAATACAAAAGTATATAAAATTTAAATAGTCCACAAATTGAGTACTCTTACTAAATTAATTTTCACTAGCTTGAACTTAGTATATATTAAAACACCAGGTTTTGCTAATTTCTTATAACATGCCTTGAATTTCTCCATATTTAGAAGAAATGATGTTTTGGTTTTTGATTAATACAAATGGGAACAATTACATTTTGACAATGTGGCTGTGTTTTATAAATAAACTTCGATTTTATAGAGTGTGGAGATGTTTAAAGAATTGAGTTTGCTAGATCAGACTGTTGCTGTTTCTTGTTGTTTGTCAGTTACGTGTCAAATGCCATCATTACTTCATTGTGTGTTTTGTTTTTCCTCTATACACACCTGGAGACCAGAATTTGCCATTTTGGCACTGATCCTCAGTTTGCCTGATATTCCACTATCCTGTTAAGAGGTGGAGTTTTCTTTAAAAAACTATTTGTACTATCAAACTATACATTTTACACAAAGCAGGTTTAATTAACATATAGATAATAAGGAGAAGGCCCATCAGATTCTGGAACCATTTTTCACTGGTGCTAAACCAATCAACTAGGAAAAGTTGTGTTCATGTAAATTTATGCATTGTTTAAAAGGGTTTGCTGATGTATATTTTTAGGATTTGTGCTCATAGTGCAGTCATCTCTTGTGTTTGATATTTTTCAGCATCTAGTACTTTATCTATAGTAGCAATGAAAGTGAAAGTCCTTCATAGGTCTATTACTCATATATCAGTTTAAACTTTAATTCTTGACATTGTGGCTTTGGATCACTGTGTAAATTTAACTACTGTCCTTTTGTGTCCCCATATTAAAATAATCCTCTTAAATTAGATTAGATAAACTTTATTAATGCCAAGGGGAAATTCAGATGCATACAAAAGCAGAAACATAAAAATCAAGTATTTAGACTCACAAGACAGATGACACAGCAAACAAATGAAAAAGTAAATAAATTAATAAAAATATATAAATAAATAATTGTACAACGTGCAAACATTTCAAAATAAACTTAGAGTCTGTCAGAAGGAAGCATTGAATTGCCTGATAGAAGAATATATCAATTTTTGCTATATGTAAAAATGAAACACTTTTTATCAGCACCTTAATGTACTGTACAGTATATGTATAACAAAAGAAGATGCTGCCTCTGAAAAACATGAAGCCTAAGAGATACATTTTTACAGTAAATAATATTGGGGGCAGTGCTCGGCTTATGTTTACAGACTAATACAATAGCACTGTATTGTTCTGTCTTTGCCTTGCTCACACCTTTGAACCCACCTCTCACTTGATCTTCACTTGTCAGCACAATCCCTGATTGCTCTTACATATAGTTTTAGTTTAAAGCTGAAGTTTCACCTAAGAAGAATGTCATTGGGAGGCAGGAAGGAATCAAAGAGCCAGGAGAAATCAAAATTGTGCAAAACATACAAATTATTTATAGCAAATGGAGAGATTGAAAATATTCAGAACACAACAGACAAGATATGAATACAAAAACAGAATGTAATCATGCTACTTCATCATGAAGCAAAATATAAATTACCCCATATTTACATAATAGTTTTCGAATCAGGAATGCATTTAATGATTGCAACATTCTAAATATGTTTCCAGTAAAGTGTTAGATACTAAAGGGTAAATGTTATATGCTGCAAGAATGAATGTACATTATATAAGCATTTACAGGGCAGAAAATAAAAATTGCATGGTACAAGAAAACAGCAATATGATGTTCACCAAGAGACAATAATTGCTAACACTGAACACATCATAAATGCCTAATTGTAAAAGCAGATAAAGACACATTGGTGCCACATCATTCATGGCAAATGACTTAAATTAAAGTCATACATGTGCCACCTAAATCAGTTTACATGAATTTATAAACATTCCAAAGACTAAAATAGTGCTTTTTTCAAACACTTTGTCTATGCTAAAAACATTTCCTAAACAATGGAAATGCTAACTGCAAAATACAGTTTAAAAAAAACAGTAATAAAGATCTTTAAAATGACATTAAGTAATATATACCACCTATAAACTTAGGATGTTAGAATCAAGTGCACAAAAAGTGCAACATTATGTGAAACCTTCAAAAAATACCCAAAAACCCAAGGCGTTTTTTGTTTCAGAATAATTTATATGTCCCAAGTTATCTCAATGTAACTTCTGAAAGGAAAGCTAAACCATAAAAAAAAGCCTGAGAAACAGTCCACAAAATAATCTTTATGAAAATATTTATTGAAAGTAAATAAAAAGGTCACAAATGGCAAAAGTAGGCAAAAATGAGGGCAGAAAGGTTTTGCCTAAAGGGCAAATCACAGCAAAGAAATCCCAATCGTAATCCAAAATATACAAGGTCAAAACAGAAGTGATGAATTCAAAAATACAGAAAAATCACTCACAAGAATACCACACTTTGAACGTCAGACATTCAATGAACTGCTAAGGGATTCGCTTCCCAGCTTGAATTTGTAGACTTAGGGTTGTCCCACCTCTTGTAGTTCCACCCACAAAAACTACAAGGAAGTGAATAATTCAAGGTACATCAATATGGAATAAGGTAATATAAGATGATCTTTACTGTTCCTACTGCAAAATTTTGTTCAACAGCTTTCCAGACAAATATCCGTTGTATGCAAAAGTTAAAATACTAAACACATTAATATGCAAACATGAAAAAAAACAGAAGTGCAACACTGCATGGTAATATAAGTCATTATAAGAGACCCTAATATATAATAATAAATATACTATAAATATATCAATATAAATGAATTAAGTACTAAGTAAACTAAACTATAAGTATATAAATAGGCAGGTAAATAGAAAGGGAGCAAAGTGAGCATGATTGAAATCAAGGGTTTATTGCACATACTAATATGTAAATATGTGAGTCAGAGGTGGGGGTATTATTTCATACTTGCATCCAATAAGACCATTGTGAAAGGAGTGTTGTGCAGGTTATTGGATAACACTTTAGCAGCTATATGTCAGAAGCTGCTTTTAAGTCTGGTAGTGTGTGCATGTATAACCCTGTAGTGTTTGTCAGATCTAACATGCATTTCCTGGCTGGAACAGATCTTTAATGATATCCAGAGCCTTTTTGTAGCATTGACTGCTATAGATCTCCTCCAAATCTGGGCAGTTGGCACCAATGATGCATTGTGCTGGGGTTACCACTCTTTGTAGATCTGTCTGATCAGCTACAGTTCAGCTAACATACCGTACTTGGTTGCTTTCTAAACTATAATAAAAATTAATCATAACCTGCTGCAGTAGGCTGGCCCTTTTCAGTCACCTTAGGAAGAAAAGGTGTTTTTGTGCCTTTTTCCCCAAGGTTTGTAGTGTTTAGGGAAATGGAGAGGTCTTCTGTATTGTGGACTTGAAGTGAGTTGCTTTTTTAACATGCACATTGTTTATTTTTAGGGATGCTTTCTCTGTCCTATGTGCTTTCCTGAAGTCAATTAATATTTATTTTGGGTTTTATGTTTTGAATGACAAATGGTAAATTAATAAATTAACAAAAATTGCATAAACACATGAAACATACATAAAAATAAACAAAGAAGACACAAAAAATGAAAATACACATGATCCAGATAATATAAATGATAGAAGGAAAGGGTATAAAACAGAAGATAGCCGAGTGAAGCAGTGGTTCATCCTACTTCCTTTCAGATCTGTGTACCCCCAAAGATTATATAACATCTACCAGTGTCTGTGTGTGTTTTCTCATGGCTCTGCTTTCCTCTCAGTTTTCAAGCATGAGTATGCTAGGTTAAATGGTGACTTTTAATTATCTCAGTACAAACAAGAGTGTAAGCATAATATATATGAGTCTACAGTGGTACTGGTCTTGTAGGAAGTAATGATATTATTGTTATATCACACACAAATTTTACAACATCCACTTCACTTTTTTTCCCCATTTAGGAGATAAATGCGATGGAATCCTCTCATATGCCTTCCACAGATGCTGATGTTTCATCACATGAACGACAAAGTGATAGCTGCAAGTCAGGTAAATTTCTGGTTGTTTGCTTTCATCTTTCATTAAAACATAAATATTGCTTAAATGATCTCACATTAGACAAAATAAAATTAGATTGATTGGAGCTGATAGAGCTTCTGGTAAGGTTAATTGGTAAATCGTACCTTCTAATCCCAGTCTCTGTGATTCTGGGACTAATTCTTCTTTCTGTTGCTTTCCTTTTCATTCTATGTGTGGAAACTTTAAGATTAATCAATCATAAGGTCACATACACTAGTTGGGAGAAAATAAATAAATGAAAGTATTATATTGTATTTCATTACCATATGTCCATAGTCTGAGGACAAATATCAGGATTTTGTTACATTTCTTGATTTTATGGCACATTGTACATAGATAGAGAAAAATGTTAAGCAGTGCTTTGCAGCAAGCCCTCTATGGCAATGTGAAAAAAATGCCTTCCATAACAAAATGCATTTTGTAAAATTTTCTTCAGTGGCATACTGCAAATATTAGCACTGCTAAGAAAATTCCTATATTAAAGGATCTGTCCACTTTTAAATCAATGGTTTTGGCTCAGTTTGGTTTTCACATTGTTAAAGTGAAGAAAAGTCTGAATTAGCATAGGCCAGCCTAAATTGGGGTGTTCATAAGAAATGTAATGATTTCATTTGTGAGGCAGAAGTACATAACAAACAAGAATAATTGTGTCAGATATTTGAAATATTAAAATGTGTGCTTCTATGTAAAAGTTTAATGTCTTAATATTCTGGATTGTAATAGGGAAAAATCAAAGCTGACCTTGAAATAGTATAAAATGATACGTTGCATATTTGCGTTTGAAATTAGTCATTTTTTAACCTTTTGGGAGTGGTTTATAGATCATATAACAACACACCCCATACCTATATTGGCTATTTATTCTATCTTTTAGGGGTTTAATCCCTGGTTTCAGTTGATGTAACATGCACAACTTCTAATCCCTTTTGCAGAAAGCACCTATTGGTTTACTCTGTATCATGACGGTGCAATTACCTGCACAAAATATGGTTGAGAAATGGAGTATAATTGAGGTTTTTTTAGTTATAGTTTGAGGCCAAAAATAGTTGGGAACCTCAAAAAGCTCAATGTCTTGTATAACTACAGTTGTACTTGAAAGTTTGTGAACCCTTTAGAATTTTCTATATTTCTGCATAAATATGACATAAAACATCATCAGATTTTCACTCAAGTCCTAAAATTAGATAAAGAGAAACCAGTTAAACAAATGAGACAAAAAAATTATACTTGGTCATTTATTTATTGAGGGAAATTATCGAATATTACATATTTGTGAGTGGCAAAAGTATGTGAACCTCTAGGATTAGTATTTAGTTTGAAGGTTAAATTAGAGTCAGGTGTTTTCAATCAATGGGATGACAATCAGGTGTGAGTGGGCACCCTGTGTTATTTAAAGAACAGGGATCTATCAAAGTCTGCACTTCACAACACGTTTGTGGAAGTGTATCATGGCAGGAACAAAGATTTCTGAGGACCTCAGAAAAAGAGTTGTTGATGCTCATCAGGCTGGAAAAGGTTAAAAAACCATCTCTAAAGAGTTTGGACTCCTCCACTCCACAGTCAGTTAGATTGTGTACAAATAGAGGAAATTCAAGACCATTGTTACCCTCCCCAGGAGTGGTCGACCAACAAAGATCACTAAAAGAGTAAGGCGTGTAATAGTCGGCGAGGTCACAAAGAATCCCAGGGTAACTTCTAGGCAACTGAAGGCATCTGCAACATTGGCTAATGTTCATGTTAATGAGTCCACCATCAGAAGAACACTGAACAACAATGGTGTACATGTCAGGGTTGCAAGCAGAAAGCCACTGCTCTCCAAAAAAAACATTGCTGCTCCTCTGCAGTTTGATAAAGATCACATGGACAAACCAGAAGGCTTTTGGAAGAATGTTTTGTGGATGGATGAGACCAAAATAGAACTTTTTGGTTTAAATGAAAGTGTTATGTTTGGAGAAAGGAAAACACTGCATTCCAGCATAAGAACCCTATCCCATCTGTGAAACATGGTGGTGGCAGTATCATGGTTTGGGCCTGTTTTGCTGCATCTGGGCCAGGATAGCTTGCCTTCATTGATGGAACAATGAATTCTGAATTCTATCAGAGAATTCTAACAGAAAATGTCAGGACATCTGTCCATGAACTAAATCTCAAGAGAAGGTGGGTCATGCAGCAAGACAATGACCTTAAGCACATAAGTCATTCTACCAAAGAATGGTTAAAGAAGAATAAAGTTAATGTTTTGAAATGGCCTGACCTTAATCCAATCGAAGTGTTGTGGAAGGACCTGAAGCGAGCAGTTAATGTGAGGAAACACACCAACATCCCAGAGTTGAAACTGTTCTGTACGGAGGAATGGGCTAAAATTCCTCAAAGCCGGTGTGCAGGAATGATCAAAAGTTACCCGAAACGTTTAGTTGCAGTTATTGCTGCAAAGGGGGGGTCACATCAGATACTGAAAGCAAAGGTTCACATACTTTTGCTACTCACAAATATGTAATATTGGATCATTTTCCTTAATAAATAAATAAATGACACCCTGCGAAGGAAACTCATTTCAGCCGCTTGTATTCGCGATCTCGTTCTTTCGGTCACTACCCATAGCTCATGACCATAGGTGAGGGTAGGAACGTAGATCGACTGGTAAATTGAGAGCTTTGCCTTACGGCTCAGCTCTTTTTTCACCACGACAGACCGATGCAGAGCCCGCATCACTGCGGATGCCGCACCGATCCGCCTGTCAATCTCACGATCCATTCTTCCCTCACTCGTGAACAAGACCCCGAGATACTTAAACTCCTCCACTTGGGGCAGGATCTCCCCCCCCAACCCTGAGAGGGCACTCCACCCTTTTCCGGCTGAGGACCATGGTCTCGGATTTGGAGGTGCTACTCACAAATATGTAATATTGGATCATTTTCCTTAATAAATAAATAAATGATAAAGTATAATATTTTTGTCTCATTTGTTTAAGTGGTTTCTCTTTATCTACTTTAAGGACTTGATTGAAAATCTGATGATGTTTCAGGTCATATTTATGCAGAAATATAGAAAATTCTAAAGGGTTCACAAACTTTCAAGCACAACTATAGATGACTAGGGTGAGTCTTATGATATTTAGGGGCTTGCTCGTACTGGTGAGTCAGGGTTGATCTTAGCCATTTGTTAGATATGGATACTTGAGACCCTTTCTACCCTGATGATCCTGTTTTGCAGTATTCTTTTTTTTTACTTTCCTTTAGACATTGTACGTTTTCAATAAATTTATAACTATCTGTCTCAAGAAAAAAAGAACTGTGCCACATCAATCAAAGGAGCAGTCAAATCCAGAAGGAGAATGCTAGGAAGTTGATATAGACCCTGTTCCAGCCACTCTAGTAGTGTAAGAGAACTGACTGTGTCTTACATGCACAGAAGCTCGTCGACAATACCTGGCAGAAAGCTAGTTCTCCCAGCACTCATGTTGCTGAACATATATACCTCATACGCCAGTTTCTCCCTCTTCGACAAGTAACCACAGCATAACATGAGTGTTGTTTGAATGCTGCAATTGAGAGGAGGTCTTGAAATCAAAACATCAGAAAGATATAATTATTGCACTGGGAGTTAATATGAAGAAGTAAATAAAATGAATACGTACAATGTGCAGAATGACCATGAGTCTGTCTAAATTGAAGGAGGCCAGTTCCCACCTCAAATATGTAGAATATCCTGCATTGACTAGGTAAAAAATGGTAGCTGCAAAGAATAATAAAGTTGCTGCTCTCAATATCAGAGTTAAGAAACTGGTACAACTAACTGATGCGTAGAATTAAGAAAATATGCAAAGATTTGAGAATTGTATAGGTTCTAGAGAAAGTCTGATGGCACAAACAAATTCATATCAAAATTCTTTGCTAAAATTCTGGGAGATGCTATTAGGGCAAACTCGGAAATTCACAACTTAAATGCTAAACATTCTTTTGGAGCCTTTATCATAAAATTTATGAAGCTGTAAGGGAATCAAATTGCATTGTTCGGCACTAACGAGAACAGACAGAGAATTTATAGAAAATAGATGGGTGTGAAGTTCCATAGACTAATGACACCCTTAAAGAAGTAGAGAATGCTTTAAAATACTCCTGTCAGGTTTATTTCAAACATGAATATTGTATATAGGCCAAAGGAGAAGGGTCAAAAGGATAAAATATGAGAAAATACATAGACGAAGGAAACATACAAAGGCATGTAGAAGTAAACATGACACAATCTAGTTAGACTTGCAGGAAAATTGTTTTATATGATGCACTTTTTAGTAAGTATTTTCTTTGTAAATACAATTAATGCTTGGAATACATTGTGTAGAATTTATCTTTCTTTAGCTTCTGAAAATGTTAATATGAATGGAGCCAACTTAATAAAACTCTGCTAATTAGCCATCTGAGCTTCGATCTTTCCCACTTTGAAGTGAGGCTATGGCATCATTTATTTCTAAAAGAGCCAGTGGTTTTTCATGTTCTTCTTCACTCAGAATATCGAGTTGTGGTATTTGTATGCTAACGAAAAAACAACCTAGTCTGTGTCTCATTTTCTTTACAATGAGAATAAGTCAAAGACTAAAATCTTATTAGACTTCTCTCCATGTTCGTAATATAATGTTGCAATTTAAAAATAAGTTGTTCAGTTTTTCTTGTTGTCAAGAGATTCAATTCTGATTGTAAGACTAGCCTTTTTTGGATGAGAAGTTCATTAAGAAATCTGGTATATTTATAAATCTATTTTGGAAATCTCTGTAATTAGTTCTTATGCATTCCTAGTCACAAGTTTGTACGGCATATTCTCTATGGAAAATGCTTTGATGAATTTCGCTAATTAACACTACTTATCTGTTTATCAGATTTATTTTAAAGAATTTTTTTTAATTTGCATATTAGTAAAATTACCCCGTAAGTACAGTATATAATTTGACTTACATTTCATATTTTCAAGTAGTTATGAATGTATGAAGTGTTTTTTAATAATAAGAGAATGAATGAATATATTAACTATTAAGAAAAATAATTTTCACATGTTTTACCTTTTACAGGTGTCAGTCTAACCATGATCCCGGAAGTGAAAGGCACACCAACAGAGAATCTACCCTTTCTAGGTGCACTTGCAAAGAGGGGTAACCTAAAACATACAGGTATATTTTGAATCTAACAGTAATTCTCAGTTATGAAATATGTCATACTGATGATATGTATAGCACAGAATGCAAGTTCTTAAAGAAATGCAAATAAACTTTTTTTTTTATTTTTGTGAAGGAAACTATGAAGACAATTTCAATAAAAATGTAGCCATTCATTAAAACAAGAGACAAATACAATAACAGTGATATCACCTTTAAATGACTTGGTATCTATGCTTTCGATATTCTGTTAATTTTAAGTTATTTCCCGATGTCTTCATTATATCATCAGCATAACAACATATTTTGAGTAAAGTCTTACTTACACAGGAAGTACAGTACTTAACAGCTCGCTCTGTTTTAAAAGGAAAGTAGTAGAGTTTGCCTCTTTTAACTTCATCCTCCTTCCATTTATCATGTAGTGATCATGGTAGCAGTATGCTTAGCTGGAGGCTATGCTCTCTATCCCTAGATACCATTTAAAGGTACCTCTCAGCAATTTCCAGAAACCCCAAGAACAACTAAGAAATAATCCTTCTTACATTTCTTAGATCTACCCCATGCTCTTTCCACAGGTTTTTTGGAAGGCCTTTAGTAGATGCTACAATCCCCTGTATTGGCACCTCTTGCTCAAGAGAAGCAACTTTTCTACTCCATGTTGCTGAGCATTCCTGAATAGGAACCTCATTTTGTTAATATGTACTTGCACTTTTTTTGGTCACAAACCTGAACTCTTAACTTTAGGTGAGGATGTAGGTTCTTTTCTCTATCTATAACCTCAGAGCTTGTTTAAAACATTTAACAACTGCTTTATCACCACAGTTTACAAGCAAAGAGAGAGCAACCAAAACCTTTTCTAAGACCAACCTCATAGGACAGAAAAAAAAAAACTTTAGGTAAGCCGAAGAAAAAAATATCTGCAGGTGTTCTAGGCCAAAAGATATACCCACTATGCATTCTTCCTAACATAAATGTTCTTAAGTAGTTCCTCATAGTTTTTTAGTCTTTGTCATAGAGGATTTGTTGCAGTGTGACTTGTGGACAGTTGGCATATCTGCTTTCTGCACAGTGATTTGATCAGGTGGTGGTGGCGGCTCACAACATTACTACAAAAAAAAAGCAGAAAAGAGTGCAGAGAAAAGTACACTGAAGAATGTGATAATTCTATGCATATATAGTTTATTAGGAGTAGAACAGTAGCTACAAAAAAGCCAAATGAAAAAAATGGGGTTTTAGTTTTTTTAAAAAAGATTCACAGTGTTAGCCTGGTGTATCTCTATTGGCAATTTATTCTACATTTTTGACAAATAACAGGAAAAGGCCACCTCAACACTTTTTATGCTTAGCTCTTGGAACAGTAAGCAAACCACCATTAGAAGATCTAAGGTTACGATCTGGAATATAGGGGGAAAGAGGCTCTAAAATATATGGAGGAGTATAAATATTGAAAGCTTTATATACTATTAGTAGTATTTTAAAGTCAGTTCTAAAGGACATGGGTAACCAATGTAATGATACTATGGCTTGCTGCTGCATTTTGAACTACCTGCAACCAATCAATGTCTTTTTAAGGTAGTCCAGTTAGGAGTGCATTGCAGTAATCTTGTCAAATGAAAACAACAATGTAAATTAATTTCTCAGTATCTTGTAATGTTATAAGAGGTTTAACTTTTGCATCCATCCATCCATCCATCCAACCATCCATCCTCTTCCGCTTATCCAAGGTCGGGTCGCGGGGGTAGCAGCTTAAGCAGAGAAGCCCAGACTTCCCTCTCCTCGGCCACTTCTTCCAGCTCTTCCGGAGAATCCCAAAGGCGTTCCCAGGCCAGCCGGGAGACATAGTCCCTCCAGCGTGTCCTGGGTCTTCCCCGGGGCCGCCTCCCGGTTGGACGTGCCCGGAACACCTCACCAGGGAGGCGTCCAGGAGGCATCCTGATCAGATGCCGAGCCACCTCATCTGACTCCTCTCGATGCGGAGGAGCAGCGGCTCTACTCTGAGCCCCTCCCGGATGACTGAGCTCCTCACCCTATCCTTAAGGGAAAGCCCAGACACCCTGCGAAGGAAACTCATTTCAGCCGCTTGTATTCGCGATCTCGTTCTTTTGGTCACTACCCATAGCTCATGACCATAGGTGAGGGTAGGAACGTAGATCGACTGGTAAATTGAGAGCTTTGCCTTACGGCTCAGCTCTTTTTTCACCACGACAGACCGATGCAGAGCCCGCATCACTGCGGATGCCGCACCGATCTGCCTGTCAATCTCACGATCCATTCTTCCCTCACTCGTGAACAAGACCCCGAGATACTTAAACTCCTCCACTTGGGGCAGGATCTCCTCCCCAACCCTGAGAGGGCACTCCACCCTTTTCGGCTGAGGACCATGTCTCGGATTTGGAGGTGCTGATTCTCATCCCAGCCGCTTCACACTCAGCTGCGAACCGATCCAGAGAGAGCTGAAGATCACGGCCTGATGAAGCAAACAGGACAACATCATCTGCAAAAGCAGTGACCCAATCCTGAGTCCACCAAACGGACCCCTTCAACACCCTGGCTGCCCTAGAAATTCTGTCCATAAAAGTTATGAACAGAATCGGTGACAAAGGGCAGCCCTGGCGGAGTCCAACTCTCACTGGAAACGGGCTCGACTTACTGCGGCAATGCGGACCAAGCTCTGACACGGTTGTACAGGGACCGAACAGCTCTTATCAGGGGTCCGGTACCCCATACTCCCGAGCACCCCCACAGGATTCCCGAGGGACACGGTGAATGCCTTTTCCAAGTCCACAAAACACATGTAGACTGGTTGGGCAAACTCCCATGCACCCTCCAGGACCTGCTAAGGGTGAAGAGCTGGTCCACTGTTCCGCGACCAGGACGAAAACCACACTGTTCCTCCTGAATCCGAGGTTGACTATCCGACGGACCCTCCTCTCCAGAACCCCGAATAGACTTTTCCAGGGAGGCTGAGGAGTGTGATCCCTCTATAGTTGGAACACACCCTCCGGTCCCCTTTTAAAGAGGGGACCACCACCCCGTCTGCCAATCCAGAGGCACTGTCCCGATGTCCATGCGATGTTGCAGAGGCGTGTCAACCAAGACAGTCCTACAACATCCAGAGCCTTAAGGAACTCCGGCGTATCTCATCCACCCCGGGGCCCTGCCACCAAGGAGTTTTTGACCACCTCGGTGACTTCAGTCCCAGAGATGGGAGAGCCCACCTCAGAGTCCCCAGGCTCTGCTTCCTCATTGGAAGGCATGTTAGTGGGATTGAGGAGGTCTTCAAGTACTCCCCCACCGACCCACAACCCCGAGTCGAGGTCAGCAGCACACCATCCCCCATATACGGTGTTGACACTGCACTGCTTCCCTCCTGAGACGCCGGACGGTGGACCAGAATCTCCTCGAAGCCGTCCAAAGTCGCTCTCCATGGCCTCCAAACTCCTCCCATGCCCGAGTTTTGCCTCAGCAACAACGAAGCCGCATTCGCTTGGCCTGCGGTACCTATCAGCTGCCTCCAGAGACCCACAGGACAAAAAGTCCTATAGGACTCCTTCTTCAGCTTGACGGCATCCCTCACGCCGGTGTCCACCAACGGGTTGGGGATTGCCGCCGACAGGCACCACCACCTTGCGGCCACAGCTCCGGTCAGCCGCCTCAACAATAGAGGCACGGAACATGGCCCATTCGACTCAATGTCCCCACCTCCCTCGGGACGTGGTTGAAGTTCTGCGGAGGTGGGAGTTGAAGCTACTTCTGACAGGGGACTCTGCCAGCCGTTCCCAGCAGACCCTCACAACACGCTTGGGCCTACCAGGTCTGACCGCATCTTCCCCACCATCGGCCAACTCACCACCAGGTGGTGATCAGTTGACAGCTCCGCCCCTCTCTTCACCCGAAAGTGTCCAAGACATATGGCCGCAAGTCCACACACACACCACAAAGTCGATCATCGACCTGAGGCCTAGGGTGTCCTGGTGCCAAGTGCACATATGAACACCCTTATGCTTGAACATGGTGTTCGTTATGGACAATCCGTGCGAGCACAGAAGTCCAATAACAAAACACCGCCGGTTCAGATCGGGGCCATTCCTCCCAATCACGCCCTTCCAGGTCTCACTGTCATTGCCCACGTGAGCATTGAAGTCTCCCAGCAAAACGAGGGAATCCCAGAAGGTATGCCCTCTAGCACCCTCCAGAGACTCCAAAAAGGGTTTGGATACTCCAAACTGCTGTTCGGCGCATACGCACAAACAACAGGCAGGACCCTTCCCCACCCGGCGGAGGGAGGCCACCCTCTCTCCACCGGGTAAACCCCAATGCACAGGCTCCAAGTGGGGGCAATAAGTATGCCCACACCTGCTCGGCGCCTCACCGGGGCAACTCCAGAGTGGTAGAGAGTCCAGCCCCTCTCAAGGAGATTGGTTCCAGAGTCCAAGCTGTGCGCCGAGGTGAGTCCGACTATATCTAGCCGAACCTCTCACCTCGCGCACTAGCTCAGGCTCCTTCTCCTTCAGAGAGGTGACATTCCACGTCCCAAGAGCCAGTTTCTGTAGCCGAGGATCAGAACGCCAAGGTCCCGCCCGCCACCACCCAACTTACACTGCACCCGACCTCCTTGGTCCCTCCCATAGGTGGTGAGCCCATGGGAAGGAGGACCCATGTTATCTCTTCGGGCTGTGCCCGGCCGAGCCCCAGGCCTGGCTCCAGAGGGGGGCCCCGGTGACCCGCGTCCGGGCAAGGGAAAACATCGTCCACAGTTTTTATTCTTCATTGGAGGTTTGGAACCGTTCTTTGTCTCATCCCTCACCTAGGACCAGTTTGCCTTGGGTGGCCCTACCAGGGGCATAAAGCCCCGGAAGACATAGCTCCTAGGATCATTGGGACACGCAAACCCCTCCACCACGATAAGGTGACGGCTCAAGGAGGGGACTTTTGCAATGTTCCTTAAATGGAAAAATATAGTGCTAGTAATCTGGTTAATGTGAAATTTCAGTTTTTTCCTTATTTAGTTTGAGGAAATTTCCACTTATCCATTCAGAAATCCAATAAGACATTGGATCAAAGAGCCAATAGTTTCAGGGCCATTAGGTGCTATAGATTTGTATTGCTGCCTGTCAGTTTCAGAGCTGTGACATAGTTGTGCTAGTTCACTTTGTGTTTTATTATAATCTTGCTTATTAGAAGCATGTAGATTGAAAATAACAGTGGGCTTAGAATAGATCCTTGTAGTACCCTGTACATAATATCATGGATAACCAAACTACAATTCCCATAGCCAATAAAGAATTGTCTATCTGTTAAATAAGACTGAAACCAGTTTAAGAGAGAAATGCATACATATTTCCCTAACTGTGGGAGTGTGTTGCCAGAGAGTACACCCATTGTCTAATGTGATTTATAAAAATACTGTGGACTATGGTGTCAAAGGTTGCACTTAGGTCTAAGAGAACAAGAACAGATATGTGGCCTATGTTGGCAAGTATATGTGAAATGCGTTTTCTGAGTTAGTCAACAATTGTGGCAAATTTCTTAAATATACTTAGAAAACAACTGTTTAACTTGAAAGGTGTTCCAATAAAATGGCTCTTGGTTCAACAACTACTGGATTCTTATTTCTATATTTTGATAGAATTTAACAACGCATAAGCCTTTTCATTTTTAATTGTGACTGCTTAAATTATATATCATAAAACCTACTGCTTTATCACACATTTATTTTTAGTTTCTAGTTATTATGGCTGTCAAATTCTTATCTAAATTTTGAATTCACCTTACAATTTAGAGTCAAAATTGAAGTGATATATACTGTTATCAACATCATGCTACTGCAGATTTCCCAATGAAAATTTGGGGACTTATCTCATGTTTGAACATCAGTTTCAGAAAAAAACGATTTTTTTTTGCGAATGTACATCTTTATACAATCTTCATACTTTATGCAATGGTAAATTCCTATGATTTCTAGGTTCATAAATTGGCAAAAGTCTAATTTAAATGACTTTCACCTTCTCTGTATTTCCTCATAAAATAAGGGAATTATAAGAATAATATATGCAAGGTACAGTATATTGATATATATGTATATAGATATAGAGAGGAAGGACAATAACAAACAGTACAAAATATAAATCTATGCTGGTTTAGTTAAATGTTTTCTCTCCTATAGAAATAGGCATATAATTTATGAATTCTGTCACTCAGCTTAGAGAGTCAGATCATTTCTCTCTTATAGAAAATGGCTTATAACCTTTGAATTCTGAACTATCAATTCATGTGGTTAAGATGAGTAAGTTCTTCGTCTAAGTATTTAGTTTCTAATGCCTACACTGTGACGTTTGTTTCCTCACAGCCAGTCTACAATGGTTTACCCCCATACATAGTCCCTCTGTATGTGGTGCTGCTATGAACTTTCCTACTGAATTTAGGAAGAGAACGTTATAATAGTTAAAATGTATCCTTTACAACGTTTATTACTTTTCAGTTACAGTGATAATATTTTAGTACATTAGCTGGCCTTCTCTTAACTACTAAGTTACAATTAATAGTTCTCAGAATCAAAGAAGGTGTACTTATGGTTTGGTGTAGGAGATGCTTTGTTTCTTCTGAGTCGTTTTTCTCCAGCAAACATGAAAGGAGGTTAAGTGTGTGTTTTTTTTACATTTTTTTACATCCACATCCTAAGCAATGGGGTCACTACTATGACGCAGATGTTACGGCCAGGCCAAGAGCAGTGACAATGCATAAAGAGCATAGATCTAATGCTTTTAGTGGCTTAAACAAAAAGTTGATTTTGTAACAGGTTTATTGAGTGTACATAAACCCAATCTTATTGTTCACAATTTCAGCAAAAACAGTTTTGTCTTTCTTTGATTTGTGCTTCTTTGTTCACTGATAAATGTTTAGATGGTGCATTAAGGTTTCTGATTGACCATTTTTCAGATATAAATATATTTCAGATATTTGTATCTGTCAACTTCTCATTCAAATAAACTAGAGCACTGTGACTCTTTATGCATTTCACATATAGAGAAATTGGCTGTACCAGATGTTATATTTTATTAATTTGTAAATGGTGCAACACCATTATTATTATTATTATTATTATGGCAAAAAAGACCTACATTTTAGAGTTGAAAGCAAAAAGCTTAGTACTACAGCTATTCTCAGTGCTAATTGGAAACTAGAAATATAGTAAACTAACAATTATTAATCATTCATAGGATTGGAACTGCTTTAGACCCCTGAGCAAAACAGAAAGTCTTAAAGACTAAGCAATTCCAAGATGCTTTGTAATGAGTTTCTCTCTCTCTCTCTCTCTCTGCTAGAGGCTCTTGTCATATTCCCTGAAAAGCTAAAGTATCCACACACATCCTTCAAATGAAATAGTGCAAAACGTTAGCACTTAATTTTCAGGTCCTTTCAACCCTAGTTAGAAATGTAAATTTCACCTCTGAACTGCAGAAAAGATCTTTGTAACATTTAAAAAAGGTAGTTAAATAAAAGGCCATTAAAATATATAGTTGTGATGGTTAATTAGCATGGAACTTTTTTGTGTACTGAGAACAAAATATTTTTCTTGTTTAAATGTATCACCATTACCTTAGAAATGTATTAAAAGTTTCATCAATAATTTATTGTGAAAACAACAGCAGTATATACTGTCTACTGTAATTCAAGACATCACTAGTGTAGAGCTATTTTTGAAGGATACGTTTCCTGATACAGAATATTTTTGACACCAAATATTCTTTATTAATTTGACAGTTAGATATTAACAACTACAGTACATAGTTTTAGCCTATGCTAAGCTTCTTTTTTTATTTCAAAACATTCCAATATACATCAATAAATATTTTTTAAGCAATTAGATTTAACAATAACCTCATTTAGGTGGAGCTCAAAACATCCACGTATCCAAAGAGCGACACTACAAAGACCTAAGGCAGAAGGTGGCATGGCTCTACCTAACTTTCAGTTTTCTTACTAGGCAGCAAACATACAAGCTATAAAAACCTGGACACAAATAGATGAACATACACTGGCTTGGTCTGCAGTACTTCTTTATATTCCCTGCGTCCCAATTGTGCTTCACTCACTCAGAATATGGAACCAATGTAGAAAGCATTTTAAGATGGAGAATCTTTTATCTGTGGCGCCTCTGCAAGAGAACCACCTCTTTCAACCCTCGCAAACATATGCAGTTCTTAATATTTGGAAAACATTTGGGTTTAAATTGCTTAGAGATCTTTATATAGACAACATCTGTGCATCCTATGAACAATTACATTCCAAATTTAACTTTCCAGCCACACATTTCTTCCACTATCTTCAAATTTGGAACTTTGTGAAACAGAACCTGCCTGATTTTCCTCATCTTGCACCCTCCTCCGTGCCGGAAAAAATATTGCTCAATTTCAAGGAATTTCAAGACACCATCTGTGCAATATATAAAATTATTTTACAGTCCCTCCCATTTAAAGATCCAGAAGGACAATGGGGAAAAAATCCAGAAGGACAATGGGGAAAAAGATCTCTTAATCAATATATCAGAAAAGTAGTGGAAAATAGCAATGCAGAGACTTCACTCGAGCTCCATATGCGCAAAACATGCAATTATTCAACTCACAATTATATATCGAGCACATCTGTCTCGCCTAAAACTGTCCAAAATGTTTTCAGGGCAAGATCCAACCTGTGAATGCTGCAATCAAGTCCCATCCTCACTGGGTCACATGTTTTGACAACCTTGGTGTCACAATCCCTCCTAACCCATTAACAGCTGTGTTTGGTGTTCTTCCAGATGGGCTTAAAGTGAAGAAGGACAAACAAACTGTGATTGCATTCACTACACTTTTGGCATGCAGACTTATTTTGTTAAACTGGAAGAACCCTAACTCTCCTCTTTTAAGTCAGTGGGAAACTGATGTTTTATACTATTTGAAATTGGAAAAAATCCAATATTCAGTATCTGTACAGAATTTTTTCAAAACCTGGCAGGATCTAATCAGTAATATTTTAGAATAAGCTCGTAATGCACCGAGGAAGCAATTATCTCCACATTTCTTTTTCTTCTCCATTCATCTCTATTGCCCTATTAAAATTTGTATGGAATGATTACAATAAAATTAACAAAATAAAAAAAATATTCTTTATTAATTTCACAGTTAGATATTAACAACTACAATACATAGTTTTAGGTTTCAGGCATAATAATTTTAGGACAGTTAACACTGAGAAGCGCAGCTTAAAGCTTCTATTATATCATTCCCTGTTACATGAATATTTAAAATAATTTTTAAAATATTTCTAAATTTACGAAACAAAAGTATGTTAGGAGGCAAGCAGCAATGTATGAAAAATTTAAATATATTGGCATATTATCTTGCTTCTGTCTATTCAAATTAATGCACTGATGTGAGTTTAAAAAGTTATATATCTGTCCTTCTTGATGAGATGTTTTAATATCTAAGCTTTCAATTTCACATCCAGGCTTTCCAGTGCTCAGGCTTATAGAGTCTGTTCAATCCTCCATGAAAAGCATTTGCAGTGAAGCATATTAGATTGAAGCAAAAATAGAGCAAAACAATTCAAATTTCTCTTTATTCCTTTTTGAAATAATCCTTCTTAAGTTTAATATACTGCGCTTGGTCTACTGCTCCTGATTTAGCATGTCTGCTAAAATATTAGTACATTGAGTTGTGGCAGATTGCCAATAAGCTGTCTTCAAATCTGCCTTAAACATTACAATTTTTTAAACTCACTTTGACCTAGCAAAAATTCAGTTTATTTTGAAAGCATTGATTGCATTTCTCTGAGAAAAAAATCTATCTATCTATCTATCTATCTATCTATCTATCTATCTATCTATCTATCTATCTATCTATCTATCTATCTATCTATCTATCTATCTATCTATCTATCTATCCCAATTTTATATGAAGTTCAAACACTTATTTATAGTTGTATATTAGATGCAATATCATTTATCGTCTGGTAGCAAAGAATATGCTATTTTAATTGCCAAAAAAATGTAGAGGAGCTGGGAATATGGAATTAAATTCAGAAGCCATTTTCTCTAGAACTATGTAGGATGCCCTTTTTCCACCAGAAAAACCTAAATTCTTTGATGTATGGATTCATTGATCTGTTATAAGCATTCAGTAGGAATTCTGATCCACACTGGTTCAGTAGCATCACACAGGTCTAATTCTTCCAGCCACTTATTCATACTGCAAGTCTCAAAGCTCTTATCATCCTGGGGGTTTTGACCATAGAACTGATATCAGCTGGACGATCTTTGAATATTGCACTCTTTGTTGCAAAGTGTAGATACTGTGGTGTGTGAAAATCCTAGGAGAGCAGCTGGTTCTGAGATGCTGGAACCACCATATTCTGCAACAACAATCATACTGCAGTCTGCCATAATCACTAAGATCATACATTTTTCTCATTCCATTATTCACACAAACAAAAACTAAACCTACTGAACATATCTGCATACTACAGATATTAATATGCACCTTTATCATTGGATGTTTGGAGTAACATGCAGGACATTTGCATTAACGCACAGGTGGATGTAATAAAGGGGCCACTAAGTATACATTCATTGTCTTATGAAACCAAATCATGGAAATGAAATCCTGAGTCAGAGACCTGTCAACATAGATATTTCTCATCTTATAATCACCACTTTCTGTTCGGTCACTTACTTTAATTTTTTAATCTTGCAACTTCTTCAAGTATTACTATTTTCTTAAACTGTCATTTTCTTTATTGTTATTTGTCCAGTTTAATCATTTTTTTTACTTTACTTATCTAATGTATAGATAATATTTACATTTTTCCAATTTAGTACATATTGGTAACAAGACCACATCTATCTATCTATCTATCTATCTATCTATCTATCTATCTATCTATCTATCTATCTATCTATCTATCTATCTATCTCTTAATTTTATATGAAGTTTAAACAGTTATTTATAGTTGTATGTTAGATGCAATATCATTTATCATCTGGTAGCAAAAAAGCTATGCCATTTTAATTGCCAATACTTTATTTAGTTAAATCTCTTCATTATTAGGGTAACACAATTGCTAGCACTGGATCCAGGGTCCTGGATCCACTTAAAATCCTACAACTGTTTTTTTTTTGTTTTTTTTTATCATGTAGACTTTGTATCTCCTCCCTCATGTCTGGGTTTTCTTCTTGGTACATTGTTGTTCCCTCCATATCCATAAAGAAATACATGACTTAGAATCAGCAGTTCCAAGTTAGTCTCAATGTTGATTACTATTATGGGATTTAATGTGAGTGGGTCTTGCAATTAGACTGGTGCCTTGTCAAGAGCTGTTTTGTGCCTGTTGCTACCCTTTCAGCACCCTCAATTGGATTATGCAGATTTGAGAATTTTATATTATATTCACTATTAATTGTTCATATCCTTTTGTTAAGGGTCTTTTGATCGTTATTCCCAGTATACTTTATGAGGAAGGTACTATATTAAACACACATTGTATTTCTATGGCTATGATGTATACTCTCATAAAGACACATACGTGTTACACTCCTTTAAGTTGTCTGAAGTATCAGTCTAAGCATCTGCCATCTAGACCAGTTACTTTTGCTAATCTGTTTAATGAATTTAGAAGCTTTCATAAAATGACCTCTTAACCTCTTTACCTTGAGACATGAGATTTAATTTTACTAGTCAATCCTTCTAATCCAGATATTCTTCAGCTCAAGAATAATCAACTCTCTGTGATCAAGCCTTGTTAAAGACTATCATGGTTTAGTTAATATTTTAGGTTGTAATGAAAGGATGCAGTGTTCATGATTTTATTACCTACATTTGAATAATAAATAAGATATATACTGTATGTTTACAGAAATACCTTTTACTAAATTATGGAGTTGTGCTATTAACTGGTATTGTTAAGTGTATTATGATTCATGTGTTCCTCTTCCTGAAGCTTGGTTCATATAGAGGTACATGTTTTATGCTATGGTGTGAAATAAGACTAAGAATTCCTACATCACTTAATCTGAGATTCTACAAATGTTAGAATTCTAAGACCCTGGCAGTATAGTAGCAGTGGTCCACCTATCAATTGATGGTCACAGTTGTAGTACTCTTTAATGCCACTGGTGGAAAATGTTACATCTATCCTTCCATTATCCAACCTGTTATATCCTAACTACAGGGTCACAGGGGTCTGCTTAAGCCAATCCCAGCCTACACAGGGCGCAAGGCAGGAACAAACCCTGGGCAGGGTGCCAGCCCTCCGCAGGTCACACACACACACTTATACACCCACAAACCAAGCACACACTAGGGACAATTTAGGATTGCCAATGTACTTAACCTGCATGTCTTTGGACTGTGGGAGAAAACTGGAGCACCCGGAGGAAACTCATTGTGATTCCAATACTTTCATGAACTTTTCTTAATTTACACACCACTGAACAATAAAAAATTCCATTCAAAAACATAACAAAATAAAACAGTTCAGAGATGTGAGGCAAGACAAGTGAGGGGCTATCTGGAGTTAGGAAATTAAGAAAGGAAAAGTCTGCTACTTCATTGCTGAAACTATTTTTTATCACTCTTTTCTCTTGTAGCATTTAGGTTGCAGCTGCTAAAGATATGGTAGCTTCAGTGACTGAATAGATCAAATTCTTCTGTTTTGCAAAATAAAAATGTCTCATACAGGAGAAAAAAAATTAGTCATAAATTATGTTATTTTATATAATGAATTTTGTGCTGCAGACATATAATGATGAAATAGCTGGCAAACTCTCAGACAGATGCCCTGCACTAAAACAGTATGAAGTAGAGCAGCAACCAGCATCTGTCTATTAGGTTGCATCTGCCTGACAAAATAAATTATTTTTTTTTCCATTTTGAACATACTGGCACATTCAAGATACACATCTATATTCGCTCATCTCAGATTTGGATCATTGGTAAAATTAATTTGAACAGTGAAAAAAGTGTGAAGTTGGTGAAACACTCAAGTTTGTTCATACAAGAGATTTTTTTTTATGTTAAACAGTAGCATTAAAAAAAAATAAATACAGAAATTAGCTGAATGCTAAAATACTTGGATGCTGATTCTGGATTCTTCTGTATAAAAAAATAAAAAATAAAAATAGATTTAAAAAATAAAATGACAACTCAATATATTCAAGTGGAAGTGTCCTTAATGGAATTAAAGATGCTATCAATTGATAATAATCATATGTAGTTTTTAAGTTTCTAATAGCTATGATGATAAAAGTTATAGTCAGATAGGCAGGGAACAGAGAAAAACAAAACCTTTAGCCAGATGATGCAGGAAGATACACCTCTAGGGTTTCAAGGTTAAAAGCCACCTGATTCCCAGGGAATTCTTCAACACATAAATATGATCAAATTACTAAATATTGTTATGATGCACCATCTTAGGATATTAAATGCAGCATGTGTCGTCAGTGGCTTTAGCATCCAAATTCTTTCCAAAATCAAAGGCAGCTGCAGTGTACTTTGATCAGATGGCAGTGGTGCATGATGTCACCACAGAAAACCAAAAAATGAAAACAGGGTAGTAGTGCGTAGTGACTAGTGCATGTCTTTTTAGTATATGACATTGTAGTCTCTGTTATATTCTGCCACAAAATGCACAAAGAAGGAATTATTAGAAGGCCAATTTAATCCAAATTTTTGGTGCATAAGTGAAAAAGAGCACCTCACAAATTCATTTACGTTTGCCTGTCACAATAATAAAATAACCAGCTTTCAAGTGTCTAATATTACAATTAGGATTGTAAGAAGAGTGGCACTTCAGTATATAGGAAGAAGTAGTTGTTCAAAGCCTTATTTGTGATTAAGAGTAATGATGAGAAAATGATTTGTGCAAACTAAATTTGCAGGGAAATTCAGTGTTTGGCCTTGCAGAAAAATTAACAAAATAAATTGTGTTTCACTTCCCAAATACAATGCATCTTCATGCATTAATAATGCAAGTGTCTGCCTGACATTTAGTTTTTAAATAGACCTTCAGTGGAAAAAAAAATCACCAGAATTGTGCATATCCTTAGCCGGGTTAGTGTAGTTAGTAGTGAGCAGGGGAAGGAAATGGAAACTTTCTGTGTGCTGAGTTTACCTGTGGAGATAACACAGTAATATGTTCAGGGTGGTATATTTTAGTTTGTGTGTGTCTTTGGAAAATATGCAACATTTTCAAAAAATGCACTGCACTCCTCTGCAGAGATGTAAAAGGGAGCCATAAGTAGAACTGCATTTACTGAAGTGGTACGTATTACATGCTCTACACAGAACACAGGTACAGTAACATGCAAAAGTATTCAATCCCCTTGAAAGTCAGTATAATTTTCTGCATAACAAAAGATTTTTGCACATTTTTATCCATTCAGTATTTTTAACGTGAACTCTTATGCTATAACAATACATTTCAAAAGTCAAAATAAACCATTTTCTATAGATGTTTAACTGAAGAGGAAAAGCGCAAAAGTTAGTGTTTGCGTAAGAATGATATTTAAACTTCTGTACTTTGGAAGCTCCAGGTTTACACAAGGGACAAATTAATCACAAATGACACAAAGATGACAGTCATTTGACCATATTTAAATCATAATTAGATACTACATGTAAGTCTTTGATATCTCTCTGGATTATAAAAAACAGTCTTTTTAAGGGCCATAGTCTTAGTTGAACAATCACTGCAAAAATTAAGACAAAGGAGCCTTTTGCTTATGTAGAAAACAGTTATTGAAATGCACAAGGCAGGAGATGGCTACAAAAATATCAAAGAGTTTGAATGCTTCATTAAGCACTGTTGGATCCATCATCAGAAAGCAGAAGTGTTACTAGAACAGACTCAACACTAAACATCAGAGTAAAAAATCCAACCATCACTCTCATAAGTATGCAATTAAACTGCAGTTAAGGTGAATGGGTCCACAATTTCAAGACCTCTCCATAAAATATGCCTCCTTGGGAGGGTAGCAAAAAAGAAGCTGCTATTTAAGTAGGTCCACATAAAAGCACATATGGCATTTGCTACAAAGCATGAGAAAGACCCAGTTAAGATGTGGTAGAATTTATCATCAAATGAGACCAAAACAGAAATTTTTGGTTAGACTTCGAAGAAGTATGTGTGGTTTGAGTTTTTTATTTTGCAATTATAAAGTTGTCTGTGAAATTCATTTTAGTGTCACTTTCACAAAACAGATGATCAAGTTTGTTTATAACACCCTGCATTTTTTTATTACTGTCATGAACTAAATTTTCAATTTTTTTTTCTTTGTTAGTTTGATGGAATTAATTAAAAATTATAAATGATATAATTCTTTATACATATCTTTAAATTGACCACTAGCAGACAGAACGACCTGCTATGGATCACACAATGAATTAGTGCTGAGGTTAGAACCCACTGTCCCAGCTCTTCAAAATCTTGCCCTTAGTGTCATTTAGCACAGAATGAATTGGAGCTCTACAGATTTCAAGTCGACTTCAAATGGAGAATAGGCAAGGTGATTGAAGCTGAGCTTATGTTGAATTTTGAAATACATATATTTTTAAAAAGCTTGCCTCATGTAAGATAATTATGAATGTTTTAGGGCTTAAAAGACTATAAAACTATGCTAGCTCCAGCACAGTTTAGGCATTAAGCAGCCCTCCCAAAATCCGATCCTCTGACCAGAAGTTTCAATTATTTATTTTCCTCCTGACATTTCACTTTCAAAAATAACATTGATTTATATGTAGATCATGAATACATTATGTGGTCACTTCATTGTGTATTTGAACATAATGGCATTTAAGATAGATAGAGATTCAGATCGGGAAAGAGCATAAGATATAAGTAACTTTGAATGCAACTGTCATGAACCACGTTTACTTTTTTTCTGGGAATGATAAATTATTAATTAAACAAAATACACCCATTATTAGTGTTATTTATAGTCAGGAAGGTTTTTTGTTAAGTATTTCAATTGTATGTGTTGCCTTGTGAAAGTTATAAATTATTTTTCTGTTTATCTAAAGATACCAAAATACCATTTTGTTTTTATTTAGACATCACTGTTTTAGCTCCTGATTGTAGCCAGTCTCCAGGGTTCTGCCTTTGTGGAGGTCATACATAAATTTTGCAATGGTATCCGGGTGAAACATTTGCTGTCTGACTTTGTAGATACATTCAGAAACCTTTGTGAAAAAACTTAATGTGTTTATTTTCTGGTTTTGACTTTGCTTTTTCTTTTTTGAATTATAGGTTTTCATTTTCCTTCAGTTTAGTTACCAAATCTCTTGTCTTCCTTGTTTAGATTCTTGCCTGTCTATTGACTTCTCCTCCTGGTTAGCCAATTAACCTGTCTGCTTGTTTTTAACTCTGACAGCATAACAGGAACATTGTAGTGTGTGCTAAATGCTTTGGAAAGAGTCTGTCAGAAAATACAATTTTATTTGGGTTTTGTGCATAATTGCTTCACAAATATATCATGAACAGCCCACAACTCAAAAAACTTACTGCCATCTGTAACTTACAGCCATGCTGTACATAATTACCATTGAAACACTGGCCAATGAAAGCTACCATGACTTGTTGAGAGTTAGTGTGTAACACTTAAAACATTACTCTAGAATATTAATCTACAATGATTCCTGTTAATTGAGAGCTAAGGGAAATAAGAGTGAAATTAGTTTCATGCATGTTTATTTATTCTTCTTTATGAGCAGTAGCATTTATCTTTCTGTGCTATTTTTTTGAAGAAAAAAAAATTATTTGTTCATTATTCTTTCTTTCAGATCCTTCTCAAGAGATGGATCCACATCATAAATCTTGGACTAGACCAAGGTAACCTCAGGTTTGTCTATAGCATAAATATATTTAGCATTTGTTACTAATCTCCATTACTGCCTGTGATTTTGGTGTTTTTTTTAATTCAAAAAACTTAAATATTGCTCTTGTTTCTGAAAAGAATATACTGTGTATGGGTTTATGTACTGTATATATTTACTGTATGTATACATAAACACATACATATATATATATGTTTGTGTTTAGATACATGAACTTAATATATCAACAGTAGTAATTTCATTGGAGATTAGCTATTCAAAATCAGTGTTGATCTTTTAAACAATAAGGAGCACTGCAGGACCATTTTGACAACAACATATTACTTTTGGTTTTGTTAAGAGTTTCGTTAAATCTTAACATGAAGATCATAAGCAACGTCATTACTGAACTTTTTTCATTCATTTGAAAATTAATGTCATACAATGTACAACCCTGATTTAGATAAGGTGTTAATGAAAATGTATTAATGTTACTACTTTTTTAGATACAAATATGTTTAATATACTCATATTCCCCATTTTCCCAGAGAAGTTACATTTTCACAAATTTCACAGTTATGACGTATCAAACTGAATGTTTTTACAGGATTTTTATAAGCATGAGTACCTAGTGAAAGCTTTTTGACCCTAAGTGACTCTTGGAGCCCAAAAGAAGTAAAACTTTTTGGGAATGCTGTGGCAGAATTTTTCAAAAGAGAGTGAGTAGTAATTACTAGACTATGACCAATTAGTAACACATTCAATACTGTTATTATCACTCAGTATTAATCAGTTGTTTTCAACACTTTTTGTTCAGTCCCCTTCACTTTTTCACATTTTGTTATGTTGTAGCCTTGTGCAAAACCCATTTATAAATTATTTTTTTTCTCAAATCAAACAACACTCAATACCCTAGAATGACATTGAGAAAAAAGGATTTTAGAATTTGTTTCATGTTTATTAAAAATAAAAATATAAATATCACATTGACACAAGTATTAGTCCCTTTGCTATGACACTTTAAATCTGGCTCAGGTGCATCCTTTTCTATTGTTGTTCATTGAAACGTTTCTACGCCTTGTTTGGAGTGCCTCCTGTGATCAGTTCATGAATTAGACATGACTGGAAAGAGCACACACCTGTCAGTCTAAGGTCCCACTGAGCAAAGACATAGCCATGAGGTAGGTAGAATTACTTGCAAAGCTTAGGGACAGGATTGTTTTGAGGTACAATCTGGGGAAGGCTACAGAAATCCTGCAGCATTGAAGGTTCCCAAGTGCATAGCTGCCTTTATAATTCCTAATTGGAAGAAGTTTGGAATAACCACAACTCTTCCTAGAGCTAGTCACCTGGACAAACAGAGAAATTAGGCCTTGGTAAGAGAGGTGATCAAGAATTTGATGGTCACTCTGGCTGAACTTCAGAGAACCTGTGTGGAGATAGGAGGAATTTCCAGAAGGACAGCCATCACTGCGACACTCTGCTGGTCTAGGCTTTATGACTGTAGCAGCCAGACAGGAGCCTCTCTTCGGTAAAAGACATCTTGAAGGCCGTTTGAAGTCTGCAAAAAGGCACTCAATTGACTATGAGAAACAAGAGTCTCTGGGCTGATGAGACCAAGATTAGCATGTAATTCTCATGTTTGGAGAAAGCTAAGCAATGCTCATTACATGGACTTTACCATTGCAATGATGAAGCATGGTGGTGGCAGCGTCACACTGTGTAGTTGTTTTTCAGCAGCAGGCACTAGGAGACTAGAGAGTTGATATAAAGGCAAAGGTAGCATCATACAGGTATATCCATTATGAAAACCTGCCCCAAAGTGCTATGGGCCTCACGTTCACCTTCCAACAGGATGATGACTCTACACATAAAGCATAGACAACACAGGAGTGTCTTAGTAATAATTCTGTTAATGTCCTTGAGTTGCCAGGCAAAGCACAGACTTAAACTCAATCGAACATCTTTGGAGGGACCTGATAATAGCAGTCCAGTGATGGTCTATATTCAACATGACAGACCTTGAGGGGATCTGTAGAGAAGAATGGTAAAAAAAAAAAAACAAATCCAGGTGTGCGTAACTTGGTGTGTCATACCAAAGAAAACTAAAGGCTATAATCACTGCCAAAAGTGCTTCAGCTAAATACTGAGTAAAGGTTCTAAATACTTGTGTCAATGCCATATTTTGTTTTTTTATAAATTTGAAAACATTTCTAGAATCCTGTTTTTTCTTTATCATTCTGGGGTATTGACTGATCCTTGCTGTGGAGAAAAAAAATAACTATTTAGCACAAGGCTGCAACATAAGAAAATGTAAAAAAGTGAAGGGCTTTCAATATTTTTTCAAAACCACCGTGTAAAAGGAAAACCTCTTATTACATTGTACTTCTTATTGTGGTTGGTATCTTTTTGTGCAGAAAAAAAATCATGTTATGGCATGTGTTGCATGCTCGCCTTATTTCACTTCTTTTTATTGGGTAGAAAAAAATTGGCAGAAACCGAGAATGTTTTATATTTTACTCCAAAAATGAATTAAATACGTTGATATGCATTACAATAAAGAGGAAGTGTTTAAACTTTCATATCCCCTTACCATTCATTAAATATCCAAACATCTTGTAAAAGTGTAAAAAATGATGATAAATGTGTGTGGAAGAAGGATAAATGAAAGAGTAACATGTGGACAAAGAGAAAAGGACAATCCTTCTGCCCTTTAAGTGATAGTTGTTGCAGTTGCCAGTTCTTAATTCTTTCAGCAACTTCAGAACGTTGTTTTTATTTCATTGATTTTTTAAATTCTCTTTATTCTTATTCTTATACTTTTTTCACACATTTCTTCTTAGGTACATAGTGAAACTGGAAAGCTTGAGGCATATTATGTTATCACCAACTCTCTAGATGACACATAAAGCATCAGACATTCGGTTACCCACTTTTACTTGCCTCTCCCCCATATGAATATCTGTCTACCATGGTTAATTCACTTTCAGTTCAGTTCTGAAAACAGAATAACTCTCATAATTGTTTTTATTAGGTCTTCAAAATTCTTTAGAGGATTAAAGTGGGAATGCAGCTGAATATAATTTTGATTTAACAAAAAGGGAACAGTTTTCATTAGCTTTTTAAAATCTGATTTTATTGAAGAGCACAAAACACATAAAGTAATACAAAAATCAAACAAAAATGTACTCGCATATAGTGATGACCTCAGCCTTTTAAATATAGAACTGCAATCTAAGTCAAAAAGACAATGAAGTACTCCTTGTGCTGTCAAAGCATTCAATGAGACATTGAGCATTTAGTGCTCATTTAATGTTCACAACACCCACTCTAGTGCTTGTCTTTCTGCATTTATCCATGCTATGATATTTTAGAGGGAAATGTTCGCCCATCCTCTAAAAAACAAAATAAAAATCCTTTGAGTACAGGTAAACTGTAACATCAAAGCATTTAGAGTGCACAGCCTGTAGCGTCACAGAAACTAATGGCATTCTTATCTGAACTGCCTGAGGCTCGGTGTGACTGTTGAAGCAGGGGTGTAACAATGGGTAGCTTTGGTTCTGATGTTCTTAATAAAGGACGTGGCTGTCAAAAGGATACTTGAGAAAAAACAGTAGTCTCTGAGTGCTGAGACTCACCTAAACTTTAGGACTTGTTGGTAACTTCTATAGTGGTTAAAGCTTGCTTGTACAGTCTGTAAAGAATTACTTCCGTGAATGATCAACAGACATTCTGAAGGTGGCAAACATGTCTTCCTGTGGGATCTTGTATCCTTAAATTGGTGCAATTAAAGCTCCATGGTGGTATAAATCATAAAGAGATTATTTTAGCTGTGTTACATTAATCTGGTACTTACCAAGTCATTCATGATACTTTAAAAAATGCTGTGTAGCTAATCTGTTTTCCCAAATCTTTTTATTTATATCACAGGAAATCATTAGCTGAAAAGGTGAATTATATTCCTGCAAGTTTCACGGGAAAGTCAGTTTTTAAAAAAATAACATTCTTTATCTAGTTGTAATAGATGCAGGCAGAGATAATAATGAAAAAGTGAGCCTTTGCCAGAAGACTTTTTTTATTCTAGATGACATCTATTGGTAAATGCAACAAATGATTTAGGTCGACTTATTGCTGCAGTAGGGGCAGCTCAGAGAATGCAAAAGCAACAGACTTATTGATAGCCAAACAGCAAGTCAGAAGAAGCAGATTAATTTGTAACATGTGTGGGGGTTACCAAGATCAAAGTGAACAAGAAAATGTCATAAGCTGAGCTGTTTTTTCAGGATATACAGTAAACTTTTGTGTGGCAGGTAGTAATCCCAGGTGCATCTTTCCATTTCCAAAGGTGCAATGACATAGCTGCCTTGAAATAGCCTGGCAGAAAAATTAAGCTACTTGGGCACTTTGAGAATGACATTAACACCTGACTGCTAATTAAAATGTTTTAATATATGGTACATCCTGTAGACAATTTTCAAACCTAGCTATAGGTTTTACTGTAAAAATGCTGGGAAAACTCTGTTATGATGCACTTTGTGAGATATGGTAATAGAACTTTAAACACTTATGTAATCTTTATAAACCATGACCCTGAAGGTGTTCTTGAAGATTTTTTGCCTTTTATTTCTATGAAGTATCTCATAACTGAAGACGACCTAAAGGATCTGCTGGTTTACTGGAAGACACCCCAAAAGATGCAGAAACACATTCAAAATGACTGGAGATCAATTTTATATTTAAAAAATAATTTGCCAAAATTCCCCAATCTATCAGGAACACCCATGCTTGAAAATATTTTAACTATTAGGGAGAAGAATATTGGTGGCATTTTCAGACTCTATCAAATATTTTTATAGTGTTCGCTGCTAGGCTGTGCTCAGCAGTGCTCGAAGAAAGTCCTCTCTATTTACATTTTAGGCAAGGGGTGGAATTCAATAATTTGCAAAGTTTACTATTCTTCAGTAAGTGCAGAACATGCTGAAAACTGTTCACCAGTCACATCAAATTAAAATTACCTAAAATACTGTATATAAGGAATTGGACCATAATTGTGAGTGATGTCAGGTAGTTCCAGCCTCACTCAAGCATATGTTTTGGGACCATTAAAAATGTAAGCCCTTTTGGGAAAATATTTTTTGATAGTTTAGGGTTTATGATCACCACAAATCCACGTACAGCAGTCAGGAGTTATTTCAAATAAACTTGCATCGGTGATAAACTGACCATTATTTCCTAAACAGCATTGTTAGTCTGTCAACTCATTTTGCTTAATTGGAAATATCCTAATGAGAAAGTGACATTTTATATGATCTAAAACTAAAACTCAAATTTCCTTTGTTTTGGATTGTGCAGAGCTTCTTTAGAATTTGGCATGATTTCATTGATGTTATTTTAAAATAAGTCTGTGGAAGTCCTTGTCTGTGTCTCTGAACTCCTCTTGTTTTAATTCATAAAAGAATGTATAACATGGTGAGACTCTTTTTAATTAATGTTATTATGTTTCATTGACATATTTTAAAACTTCTTCTGTATTGCATAGATTTACAACAGAAAATACTGGAGAACTGATAAAGACAGGAGAAGGAAATAAGTGGTGTTAATGTTGGAAGTGTCCACCATATCAATACCAATTTCTAGCATACTGTGTTGTCTTACCACCACCTCATCACCTTTTGTTAGAGGCAATTTGAGAGGAGACTGAATTACTAGAGGCACCATTAAGATGAGCAGTAGGGGAAAGGCCATCCTAATCTGGGAAGTTTTCAGGAAACTTTGATTTTGGTGAAGTGTGGTCAAGTTGGGTGCATCAATTTTGTAGGGAGGTTTTAGCAACATTGTGTGTAAATAAAAGTGAGTAAATGTCTTTTTAATAGCAAAGAATTAAGGGTGATTGTATGAATGCCACATGACACCAGTTGAGCTTCTTAAGGTATTGCTAGGTATGGGCAGTAATACCCAAAGAAAATAATTACATCTGGAGAAATGTTTTAATTCCAAACACTTAATACAATGTTGGCACTGGGTAGAGTAGGCTGATATTCTGGTTGAATGGATATTTATTTCAAAGTAATCACAGTAAACCTGTTTATGGAGCCAAATTCAGAAAAGGTTTTTATTTGCGCGAGTAGAAAAAATGTATACATGAATGACCAGCTAAACCAGTCCCAATAATAAGGCTTGGATATTAATTACAGCTGATTACCTTTAAAAAGTCATCATCCGACTGTTAGAGCAACTTTTCTTAATTCTCTGCATTCAAATGTTGCCAGCCTTACATGGACTAACTGCACCACAGAGGCTCATTACAAATAGGTACACTGGCTTGACAGACATCTGAAAGATTTGTTGGATAAGTAAGCTGTGTGGTAGGAAACTCTAGAAGACCACGAACTTGGCAGTGAGTGCAGCAAGAACATCTGCATAAATATCTGTAAAACTTTGAGGCAGACCTACCAGTCCCTATAAGTGAAAGAGCTAAGCCCATGGACATTTGGCAGACAGCTTCTTGACATTTTCAACCACAAGACCAGCTGCAAAATTATTAGTCAGTCTGCCACATTAGGTGCTTGTGTGAGGTTTTGCTTGATGCCATTTATATTTTTGAGTCAGGTTTTTGTTTTTGCTTCAGATAGAGTTGTATATGGCAGCTCTTCAAATGACTGCTTAAATTGTTACATTGTGCATACAATATGATTGGGTTTAGAATAGATGTTTATTGGATTATAATAAAAGTGTTCTTCTAATATATAAAGCAGAGTCGATGTGTGTATGTATGTATGTTTGTTTGTCCGCCATACAAATCTGTATCAGGCGACCGATCTCCTTTGTGACCAGGAGAGGTCATGGGGTATGTTTGGTTGGGAAAAATGTTTGTGGTGAACCGCAGGGGACCTTTTCACTGACACAACATTCGGCACACGTCCCCGTACTTATCATCGACAAGATGGCCTCACGTTGCAACAGACGTTCACCACTGCACCATCTAGCGGCAGCTTTGATCTGTGTGTGTTGCTGTTTACCCATGTATCTTTAAATTGCCAAGAGATGGCGGAAGTGTCCAAGTATGAGAAGGCCGACTGCTTTGATTGGGTGCAGGGGAACTGCCGTATGAACACCCGCGTTTCCGCACGTCACACTCTCACACACACTGATAGTGCTGTATTTCATTCGCCAACATCCGTTATATGCAAGCACGTTTGAACAGAGACTCTCCTTAAAAAGACAGCATCCTTCCCTCACCATTTTCCCCAAACGCAGCACTGGTTGTATGTCACTTCTCTCTGTATTTACCATCACTAACGTCCATTAGATGGCATCACGGTTCAACACACATGCTTCTTACAAACAGAGCACCCCTCCCCACCATTTTTCCCAGTACAGTTTCAGTGCTACTCTTTCCCACTGGTTTTCCGTATTTGCGGTGCTATTTGCTTGCTTTCCGACTCACAGTACGATTTCAGTGTTGCTCTTTCTGATTGACTGGTGCTGTTTGTTCGCTTTCTGACGTATTGTTAATAACGTAAATTAATCTCACTGTGGTGCTTGTTCCATACGTAATACCATGTAACACATTATAATTGTCCTGCTTTTCGCTAATATACCCATGTCACTGAAAAAAAGATGTAGAATTGGAAGGTCCACTTCAGATGCCACAAGAAAGTGTATTTCAAGAGCCTCTGAAACGCCACAGCAGACAGAATCCAGAGTGGAGGAACTTTCAATAAAATGTCAGTCAGAGAACTGTCTGTTCTATTTCTGTGCTCTGTTTCTTTCACTTGGGCAATTTACCGGTTATAGATTCGTACTCCTGCTAGTTTATTATAACTTTAAGCATTACTTTAAACTGTACTTGTTATTATTTTGTGGGAATTGCCTTGGATAAAGGCTTCTGCCAAATAAAGAATAATTGTTGGATCAGTACTAAAATTTGGACTTTGGTATCAATACCAGCTTTAAAACCACAATACTAGTAGTAAAACAGTTCTAAAGCAGACAATTGGTAACTTGCCCCAGTCTTACTCCATCCATGTTACAGCTCACAATGACATGCCTCCCTGCTGCTCTGTGCCATTACATTGTACTATGCAATAAATAGGGGGCCTGTGAAGTCCCAAACATGTTGAACCTTTTAGTTTAATTTCAATAAGTCTACAGTATGAATATTTTTCAACGTATTACACTACCAATTCTTGAGGGAATTGGGAGTGGGTTGAGAGAAAATTTGACATTTTCTTCCAGTATTGAAAATCCTGAAAATTTGGTTGTTTTGATAATTCTTTATGCCACACAACTAGATAAATAATAATAATAACAATTAAGTGTAAGCTTTAATTTAATACATTGGATCCAGTAATAATGTAAATACACCTAATAATTGATTCAAATTTTATCGTAACTCTTTAAGATATTTAAATAAGTGATGTCATTGTTGTGCCTTGTTGCATGTTTTTATTTTGTTTTATTTTTTTAATTCTTGGTAATAGTATTGCCTCATGCCTAATGCTATTTTCTTAATAGTAACATTAGAAATTTCAACTTCTATTAATATGTTTAATTAGACAACTAAATAATGAAAACCTGCTTGTTTATCAATTGTGTTAAACTTATTTACTAAGAAATCCATTTTGTGTATCGCTCATTGCATGAGTTTTATGTGATCTTTGTAGACCATATATTTTCTTTGGAGATTAAACCCTGTTTTTTATTTATTTATTTTTTGTAAAGTGAATTTATTGCATTCTCTTGTTTTTGTCATCCTCTGCACAAATATAAAAATAAAACTGTTAACTTCAGATATTTGATAAATTCTAATTAAGAACACTTGATATTTAAATATTTTGATATGTCTTTCAAATATTTACACATTTTCTTAGAGTCACTATTTACTACAATAACAACCATTGTTCTTACAAAGAAAGAAATCTAAGGATTCTAAAAATTCAAGCTATTAAAAACATACATGAAAGACATGTTACTGGTAAATCTATTCAGAGGAGATGGAATTAGTCTTTATTTGATCAGTGAGAGGTGTACCTTGACACTACTGCTGATGGAACATGAAACAATCATGTAATCTTAAAGTCATGACTAGCACTTTTGACATTTTATGAAAAGGATGTTTTTGTATAGATTAAAAATCATTTTCATCTAATGTTAAAATAATACTGTAGAAATGTTTCTCTTATTTCATGGTGCACCCCTTTTTCTTAATCAGGTCCTACTCCAGCACTTCCATTGATGATGCAATGAAGAAGTCTGAAGAACCTCCCACTCCACCACCCAGACCTCAGAAAACACATTCAAGAGCCTCATCCCTTGACCTTAATAAACTTTTTCAACAGAATAACCAAGGTAACAAATATTCAGTCACCATTGGCAGTGTTTATGGCTGAATACGAGCTGTTTGGAATGAAGAGTTAAATGTAATCAGAATTACACACAGTATATATTGTGAATGGCACTATATAGCACCTGACCCGACACAGATTGGACATGGGAGGCACGTGTAAAATAAAAGGACTTTTATTTCTCTTCAGCTAGAGGGCACGTCTTCCCCGTAATCCCCCCAGCCACAACACAGTCCCAAGCACCATTAACCACCAATACAGCACAATCACTTTTCTCTTCCTTGACGACACCACCACTCCTCCCTAGCAACCTTGTCCTCCTCCACTCGACTCTGGCCGATGAGTGGTGGTTACTGGCTTCCTTTTATAGGTCACCTGGAAATGCTCCAGATATTTGATCACCAAGATCTGGCGGCACTTCCAGGTGTGATGAAATTGTTGCCCACACGGGCTCAGGAGTCCCAAACACAGCACCCCCTGGCAGTACCTGTGGGACCCAACAGAGCTGCCCCCAACTCCAATTCCCAGTGAGCCCTGTGGGAAACCGAGGCACTACACCAGCCCAGGGGGGTGGCCATCTTACAGTAAAAGTAATAATCAACAAAAGAAACTATAGAGAAAACAATTATAGGTTTGCCACTAATATATAGAGACATGACATGTTATACTCTATTCCTTTCCACTATACAGCACACGTTTTGAAAGTTTACAAGCTTAGCTTATTTACAGATTGGCTATGTGAACTGCATGGTACATAGTCTGAAACTGTTTAAAGGAAATAACTTACAGCACAAGTTTCTAAAGATTATTCTTAAACAGGAGAATAAAAAGAAAGTAAAATGTCATCTGTTCTCAGAACCTGCATGCACACTGTCAGCTCCACACCTCTTCTCCACATGTCATTGCTTTACATCTTTCATTATTTCATATACATTCAGAGAAGCTTAAAACTCTATTCTAGGTCTTTCAACGAGTTTCGCAATATTCTGGTATACCGTTACAGTTCTTGAGTGAGAACATTCACATAGGATAATTGACTGTAGTATTTATACCATACTTTGTTATACAGTACATAAGGATTTTAGCTTTCATTTTTGAAATATACTATAAATTGCGACAACCCATTATATAATTAAACACAATAATAGGAATTCATAGCTGTGTATTATGCTTGTTTTTAAATAGATGTGTTCATTCATTTTTTTGACCTGATTATTCCATGTCTAGGGCTGAAGAGAGACAGAGTTTATCACTGTGTCATCATGTACAGAATATGTAGATTATGGAACCATAATGACGTATTCATGACTATACAGTATGACAAATTTCACAGTTTTTTTATTTTTAGACTGATTTGGCAAAATTCATCATTTTTGTTCTACTTATTTTTCCTGAGGGTGGTTAAACTAACAACACACTGAGCTGAATTGACCGGTCTTCTGTGTCTCCAACAGCCACCTCTAGTTATAGAATTCCCAGACAGTTGACAAATATCATTTCTCCAGCAATTTCTGTGTCAGACCTGCATCTTTTCCTAGTAAGTTTTGTCTGCTACACCTCCAGGCAACACACTTACCATATGCTGAAACCATATTTCCCATATAGGTAAGTTCTACACTCTGTCATGGAGATGGAGTACTGCAATGGTGTGCAGGGACAATATTTTGGCCTCCTGTAGTCACCACGTCATTGTCTTAGTCACTACCCAGAGCTTGTGAACATAGGTAGGGACGACTGGTAAAGAAAAAGCTTTGTTTCTGGACTTTGCCACCTCTTCACTACCACATTCTGATACAACATTTGCAAATCTGCTATCATTGCACTTATTTGTTGGTTATCTCACAATAATCCCTGTCATCACATATGACCTATACTGTACTTGAATTCCTCTACCTGGGTCAGTTTCACACCATTATCTAAAGAAAATAAGTCACTTTGTTCTGGTAGAAATGTCTGAGCACAAATTTGTTAGTTCTAGTTACCTCATATTGTGCTTTGAAAAGCCAACGAGACAATACCATCTCTAAACAATATAAATGCAAACATATTAGAGCCTCACAATTGATACTACCCAAGGCTCAGCTACACCCTGATATCATGTTCATGAATGTCAAGAAAAGGAGAAGGAGAGAAAATACACACCAAATAACTACATTGAAAAATGATTTTACAGAAATTAAAATACAGCTCTTGTTGCACAAATACAGGTTGCCAGTGGCATAAATCCATACAATACAACCATGATATAATACAGAGCCAATTGCTTTTTTCAAGTCACCAACAGTTACAGATTTTGTGGGATTTGTTGTTGGGCTTCATGAATGGCTGTTAAGTCCAGTCTTTGAGGCACACTCTCAAGGGCAGTAGGGGCACTGAAAGGATGTTATTATGGGTGCAGGTGCCGACTACTTTCTGCATTACCTGGCAGTAGTAATTTGCCCCCTCTGGCTGTTTTCAGATAAATACATGCTATCTGTGTTGTAGCTCGCCATGTGTTTCTGTTTTCAGCACAAAGCTCAAGATCTTTTGCAGAGATTCCACAATATTTCATGTTGTCTTTGATACTCCTTACAAAATTTTTGTACACCCTCTCTTTCTGTGGTGCAAAAACTCTAGGGAATTTAGTATGACATATAGAAGCTATCAATATCAATGATGTACCATTGCTTAGATCAGGGCATCCAATTGGTCTTCTACTTATTGGCCTCTCTGGAGAGTGTGTTGGTAATGGTCAGGTTGCTCTCAGCAAATATCATTAAAAAGGAGCAGGCTGTTGCTATTGATTCTCTAGAGTCCATGTGCACTTATCATGCTTTCCCAGCTCTCATGTTCACACCCTGCGCTTGCACTGAAATTGGTGAATATTATAAGTTTTTTTTTTCTCAGTGGTAGACTTTACAAAATTCTACCAGAATGTCTTTTTGTTTCCTTAGTAACTGGTTACAATAGAAGCATATACTGTATATTAATAATGGTGACATAAAGAGAAGGAGTGAGGTGGAAGCAAAGCTTCATCAGGTTTTTGTTTATACCTGTAGGAAAGTCAGAAAGTTGATAAAGAAATGTGATACAAATGGCAAATCACACTCCATGTGTTCCCTCCTCATTTTTCAGCTTTGTCCTTCCAAAAAAAGTTGTTACTTCCTTGGGGTTTACAAATCAATCCTTCATCAACAAGACATATCTGAATACGAATAGCAATGTTAATTCTATAGCATGCCTGTCTATAGGGGTTTAAGTGCTCTGGGGTCTCGCTGTCTCAAAATCACAAAGCTGCATAAAGTGTTCAGAAGAAGTTTACTTTTTTATTTTCAGCTGTAGAAATGGGTGAACTGCTAGTCATGTCCTCCTGGACAATTAGTTTGTAATTGGAAGGGCAGGCATTTTTACAATACCTTTTCCAGTCCCCTCCATAAGTTGAGTAAGCACTGATGTCCATAAAGAGGGTTGCTCAATTACCTGTGATACTGCTGAACTTACCTGTTGCCCTTGGGCCAGGGAACAGTAATACCTGATCAACACACTATCTAAGTGCAAGCTTGGGACAAGTCATACACACTACCTGTTGTTTCATTCCTCTCCTATCACTGTTTAACTCAAATTGCACACAGTACTCCAATAGGAGTGCCTACTACCAAACAGCTAGGTGTTTGCTGTTCAGCACAAGGCCAGCAAAAACAAAAAAAATATATTTTTTACATGTATACTTGTTCCTTCCTCACCAGAATACTACACTTCTTTGAAACAGGATAAACATATTGCTAGCTTCTTTCCACAATGTGGAAGAAGCACATATTAACTTCCTTAGTGTTTATTTCAAATGTAGCTTGGTCCTCCTCAGTAGTTGTTGGAAACAAGATGCAGCATATTGTCTTCTGATATTAAGCTCCTTTTTACAAATTACTATGGCTACATTTAAGAGTAAAAAAAGGTACTGGGCCTTTCATATCTTTACACATGTGTGATCCATTGCCAATACTAGAAAAAGCTTGAAGTGTAAGTGCAAACACACAATTTAAAAAAAAACAACACAAGGTCCTCGTTTTGTTATGGATAAAAACCTTCAAGCCCATCGCTAAATTAGAAAGTGCAGGTTGCACATGCACACACAAACATACACACACACACACACAAGGGTATAGAGAATAATTCAGGGCCAATTTTTCCAGTCCTTCAATTGGTAACATGCTTGCAGCACCCAGCATGCAGACAGCTTCAAATACTATTTTTTTCACAAGCTATATTTTTCTAGGTAAATAAGTAATTAAGCGCATACTAGAAAATTAGAAAAAAAATTCTTAAGAAGACAAAGCTAAGCGTAATTATAAACATATGAGTGTGTTAAATTACTGAGAGAAGCATATTACTTATTTTGCATTTAATGCAGACAGGCCACTTTCCCCACACCATTTTATTTTTCAAAATTCATGTGGTTTTATACATCACCAGCACTAGTGATAGTGTTGCACTGTAATCCCCTGCTATAATGACATGCCCAGGACTATCACAGTTTAAAAACCCATTTATTCCTAGACTATTTCAATTGATTAAATAAGGGGGTGTGCACTGCCCTCAATGACTATTACTGTACTTAGAAACAAAAATGTTGCCATTAAGTCAGAGACTCTGTGTTTGTGAATGAGGAGACCCCTTCTAGTGGCTTACAATAGGTTGGCCAGTAAATTGACTCAAGCTCTGGTCACTATACTTACTTTTTCAAGGTTCTATGACTTCTGGGTTTTCAAGGGAACTAGCAGTCAAGTGCACTTGTTGTATCTGTCCCCATGCTTCGCTGTCTCTCCTTTGATTTAGTTTCCATAACCTTTGCCAAAATTATCACAATCCTTCTACAGTGTTCATATAGTTTTGATCCTTTTTAATGCAAAAATAGTCTATTCTTCTTAGTTCATGTTTTAGTTGAACACATACATAATTAGGGCCAGTGTGTTTCGGTGGGCTGATCAGGTGATTGCCTTAGGAGCAAGGAAAAGTAGCAGTGGTGAAAATGAGTTGACACATCCATACTGGCTGCATGCAACTCTACAGTCTACCAAGGCTATATTCAGATTGCAGTTAAAGATGTCTTAATTCTGTTTGGCAAGTGATTCATATTCAGTATGGCTATGTACTGATATCTACCTCGAATCTGCAAAATTATAAAAAAATAATTAATCAGTCAGATGCAAACCAATAAACAAACATGAATACCAGCTACATGCATATTGATTTTAAGTTTTGTACAGTGCAAGATATCTGCAAATTGGTCAGCTCACAATAGCCAGTGCTCAGAGACACCTACAGTAGAAAATTAAGCATTAGAGGTGATACATTGCGGCAAATAGCAGTTAGGCTGTTTTAGACTTTCTTTTGCACATTTCACATTTCTGTAAAAGATTGATTCTACTGTGTGTCACAGAAGTGAAAAAATATTAACTTTGAAAAAAGAGTGTAAACAATCTCTGGCCTTGGTTATTCTTGGTTTAACATGACATCCATCCAGGTAGCTTACAGTTATAGTGACAGCACCATTATATTTTTTCAATGTATCTCCAGAAAGTGCAACCATGTAAATTTTATTTAGGCCTTGAAAATAAATTGACTAGTCAAATATACTCAAAACATTCAAAGAAATCAAAGTGTAATAATTACGGAGTATTTACTCATATTACCTGTTTATATTATTTCTGTTTATGCAAATAATACAATATCACTATGCAGTCAACGCGTGGGGTCAGTTTTGCTTCAGGTGCCATTATGTCATTTACCAACCCTTTACATTGTGCACCATATTTTAAAAAGCAATCCTTACCAATAAATAGATTATTAAAATTGGAGAAATTGATAAAATTGGATATAATTTATTTTTGGAATGGAAAGGCTTTTAAATTTATGAAAAAGAATAGAAAAAACATAGTGGCAAAATTAGCACTCAAAAGAAAATGCGAGCAATGAACTGTCCCATTTATTCATATTTTCAAGCTAATAAAAAGGAGTTTAATTTAATGCAGTGTTTTTTGTTCTTATAATAGAAAATCATTATTATTTACAAATGTATTAAATCATCACTTAGCATTGTCTAGAGAAACAAAGACTGTAACTGGTGATGATCTCTTCAGCACAAAGTTAATTGAAGATTTTAAAGGTTCGTGATACTTGAACTTATCCTTAAAAAACATTTATCATAGAATTAAAGCTGCTTGTTTGAATTCCAGCTAGACTACTAATTAGAGACAAAGAATTCCTTTTAATTGAAATGCTTGCATGTTTTGTTGTTTCGTTGTTTCTGCATTAAGTCTATGGGTAATAAAAAAGCTCACATTGTCATTTTATCTAAGGTGTATGGAACACGATCTTAAAATCCGGAACTAAAATCCATTTCTACTATTTTGTGTTTAACTAGTTCTTTTATAAAGTTGGCAGTTCATACCATGCACACATATATAATTGTCATGACAATTTAACATAAAATAATTTTCTTCATTTCTACTGTTTGTGAACTTGCTGCTTTTCCATTTTTTTAGGTAAAAATAGTATAATAGTATTTTTTTACCCTGTCCAGTTTTTCACATTTGTGAAAGTAAAGCATTTTTACAGCTTTTATATGAAATGTAGAAACTAATTAGTGTTTATGCGTCCTGCAGGCATTATAGTCAATCAGGAAGGGCTTTAATTAAAAGTGTGAAACAGCTTCTCTTTAGGAGGGTGAGTGGAATTTAAACCCACAGACTCTGCAGACAGCCAGGAACAGAGTTGGACAGCTCTGTATTAGAGTATCTTTACAGATTATCATTTGTAAATTGTAGTCAAAGAGAGCTTTGCTGTCTGCATCAAACTGAATAAATAGTCTGCTTCCTGAATACAATTACAGGGAAAACAATACATTCCAAGCTGTCATACATGTATTTTGGAGCCTTGGCACTATATCACATAACTAATAACTACCACCCATCTTAACTGGGCAGCATCCATGTATACTAGAAATAATGCATGCAGTCATGAATTTCTGGTATTTCACATGTATTTATGTATCTTTTATTACAGGTGGGAAAAGTGCCTGGTTGCCTCCTCCTCCAGCTCTCCCTCCAAGGCCTTTTCCATCACAGGTACAGTTTAAGTTTATCACTGCTTGGTGCTTCCTTCTCTCTCTTTATTCCTAAGTAAGCAATAAAATGAAATAGTTAGTTGTAACTCAAAGCACCTGGCATTATATCAGCGTGGATCCACATTCTCTTTTTAAAAATATTTTTTACCAAATTGTATTCCCTATCTGGAAAAATAAAAATTCTTCCCATTGAAAATAAGATATAATTTTACTTATAGAAAACAGGATAACACCTGAAGATGAAAGTGATTAGGTTTAATAAATTTATTGGATATAAATACATTTAATACAATAATTTAATATTGAGCAAACAACCAGATTACTGGGTGTCCTGATCTATTTCCATACTTTGTCAGTTTGGTACATTATTTACATTACAGTATATACATAATATATATTGTTCGCCCGGTTATGTATATTGGGAGCAGAGCCTGTACCTGATCATTTCAAACTACACGACAAACCCCCTACCCAGAAACTCGGCAATGGTACTTTCCCATCTGGTTAGACTACTGGTCCTGTCCCTGTTTCTTCCGGGAATCTTCCATCCTGCCAACTATGTCACTATCACAAAAATTACCAGAAAACATCAAAAAAAGTTTGAAGGCAGTCACCCATATATTACGCCCTGGCTGTAAATAGGTAAATTTGTCATAATGTTATTCACTCAGATTCCAAAACAGAACTGGTTGAGAGGAGTATAGATGGCGTGATGTCATCATTAGCTCCAGAAAAAAGAAGTTACGTCATCAGACTGGAAGCATGTGGAATTTCCCATAGATGGTCTGCAGAGGATTGAGAGAGAAATTCAGTGCACCTTGCCACCCCCTGGTCTAGCGAGGAACTACCATCATTGGCCCATTAGATGTGTGTGTGTATGTGTATATATATATATATATATATATATATATATATATAGTCACGCAATAGTAGGAGGCAAAGGATTGATTGAATACATACTAATAAAAGGCAAAGCCCTCACTGATCACTAATTCTCCAACTTCCCGTGTAGGTAGAAGGCTGAAATTTGGCAGGCTCATTCCTTACAGGTTATTTACAAAAGTTAAGCAGGTTTCATTTCGAAATTCTACGCGTGACGGTCATAACTGAATCCTACTTACGCATAAATATACGTCCATAGCCTGCAGCTCGGTCACCGTGTGAGGTGGAGTTGCGTTCCCCCATCCCCACGCCTTACACATAGTTGGCTGCCTGCCTATATTGCATCCCCCATCCCCACGTCTCCCATGTAATTGGCTGCCTGCCCATATAAGGTCGTCCATCGCTCCGGTCTCTTTATTCCCTTCCTTGCTTCGTCTCAGTATTCATGTCTCCTTGCTGATAACTGCAGACTTTTTATTTAATCCATAGCTTCTTCGCTGTTTTATTGTTCGTTTATTATGCTTATAGTTATTGTGTAGGTGTTTTAGACTTAGTTTACATTGTTCAGGTACCCATTTCTTTTACCATTCCAACTATACCCCCATTAACATGTCTATCGAGGTGATCACCATCGATCAAAGAACTGTCACTTACAGAGTGGTTTCTATGCCCGGAGATGGCGCCTGCCTTTTACATTCTCTGTGTTACATATTGCACAGCCATATCAGGCTCACTCTTGATATCCGGAGGAACATTCTGTCTTATGTATTGAATGACTGGGACAGGTTCAAGGTGTGGACTGATGACGGTACAGGAGATAATTATACTACACAGGAGCACTATAAGAGTGAAATGCTTAAGCCTTTCACCTATGCATCTGCATGTGAGTCGATGGCTGCCGCTGAATTGTTCGGTTGTCGCTTTCAAGTGTACCGAAATGGCCAAATATTTTACACCTTTTGACAACCGCCAATGCCTCTTAAACATCTTAGATTGACAGGTGACGATTTCAGTAGTGGACACTTTGATGTTTATGAATGTTTAAACTCTCAAAAGCTGAATGTGAAGTTATCAATGAAACCGGTTGTATACTTACAACGCTTGCCAGATGCCGAATGTCTCTTCAACTCTTCAAGTCCTACAAATGCTGTCGTAATTGAAACAAACCATGAAACTCAAACCGATTATGAGAGCAGCAATCCAAGCAGTGAGATTTGAAACAAGATTACTGTTCACATGGCCAACTGTATATTGCATGCTCAAGAGTAAGCTCAGCGCACAGCTTGGTCATATTACAACAGGAGGGCCGAACTCACAATGTGGTATACAAAGAGATCCTTAACAAATAATTATTGGTATATTTTCCCTTAGATTAAAAAGGTTTAATTTTGTTCTTAATAAAAATTTTAAGGCAGTACTTCACCGCTGCGAAGTGCGGGTATTTTGCTAGTATATATACAGTGGTGTGTAAAACTATTTGCCCCCTTCCTGATTTCTTATTCTTTTGCATGTTTGTCACACAAAATGTTTCTGATCATCAAATACATTTAACCATTAGTCAAATATAACACAAGTAAACACAAAATGCAGTTTTTAAATGATGGTTTTTATTATTTAGGGAGAAAAAAAGTCCAAACCTACATGGCCATGTGTGAAAAAGTAATTGCCCCCTTGTTAAAAAATAACCTATCTGTGGTGTATCACACCTGAGTTCAATTTCCGTAGCCACCCCCAGGCCTGATTACTGCCACACCTGTTTCAATCAAGAAATCACTTAAATAGGAGCTGCCTGACACAGAGAAGTAGACCAAAAGCACCTCAAAAGCTAGACATCATGCCAAGATCCAAAGAAATTCAGGAACACATGAGAACAGAAGTAATTGAGATCTATCAGTCTGGTAAAGGTTATAAAGCCATTTCTAAAGCTTTGGGACTCCAGCGAACCACAGTGAGAGCCATTATTCACAAATGGCAAAAACATGGAACAGTGGTGAACCTTCCCAGGAGTGGCCAGCTGACCAAAATTACCCCAAGAGCGCAGAGACGACTCACCCGAGAGGTCACAAAAGACCCCAGGAAAACGTCTAAAGAACTGCAGGCCTCACTTGCCTCAATTAAGGTCAGTGTTCACGACTCCACCATAAGAAAGAGACTGGCAAAACGGCCTGCATGGCAGATTTCCAAGACGCAAACCACTGTTAAGCAAAAGAACATTAGGGCTTGTCTCAATTTTGCTAAGAAACATCTCAATGATTGCCAAGACTTTTGGGAAAATACCTTGTGGACTGATAAGACAAAAGTTGAACTTTTTGGAAGGCAAATGTCCCGTTACATCTGGCGAAAAGGAACACAGCATTTCAGAAAAGAACATCATACCAACAGTAAAATATGGTGGTGGTAGTGTGATGGTCTGGGGTTGTTTTGCTGCTTCAGGACCTGGAAGGCTTGCTGTGATAGATGGAACCATGAATTCTACTGTCTACCAAAAATCCTGAAGGAGAATGTCCGGCCATCTGTTCGTCAACTCAAGCTGAAGCGATCTTGGGTGCTGCAACAGGACAATGACCCAAAACACACCAGGAAATCCACTTCTGAATGGCTAAAGAAAAACAAAATGAAGACTTTGGAGTGGCCTAGTCAAAGTCCTGACCTGAATCCAATTGAGATGCTATGGCATGACCTTAAAAAGGCGGTTCATGCTAGAAAACCCTTCAATAAAGCTGAATTACAACAATTCTGCAAAGATGAGTGGGCCAAAATTCCTCCAGAGCGCTGTGAAAAACTCATTGCAAGTTATCGCAAACGCTTGATTGCAGTTATTGCTGCTAAGGGTGGGCCCAACCAGTTATTAGGTTCAGGGGGCAATTGCTTTTTCACACAGGGCCATGTAGGTTTGGATTTTTTTTCTCCCTAAATAATAAAAACCATCATTTAAAAACTGCATTTTGTGTTTACTTGTGTTATATTTGACTAATGGTTAAATGTGTTTGATGATCAGAAACATTTTGTGTGACAAACATGCAAAAGAATAAGAAATCAGTAAGGGGGCAAATAGTTTTTCACACCACTGTGTATATATATATATATATATATATATATATATATATACTAGTAAAATACCAGCAGATGGAGAAGTAGTGTGTTAAAGAAGCAATGAAAAGAAAAGGAAACATTTTGAAAATAACGTAACATGATTGTCAATGTAATTGTTTTGTCACTGTTGTGAGTGATGAGTGTTGTTGTCATATATATATATATATATATATATATATTTACACACACACATAAACATATATATATATATATATATATATATCTATACATATACACATATATACATACATATATATATATCTACATATATACACATACATATACACACACACATAAATACATACACACATACATATATACATACACACACATATATACACACAAATACATATATATATATACATACATACACACACACATATATAAACATATATATACATATACATACATATCTACATATATACACACACAGCTATTTCGTATCAGTGCAATACGCTGCTTGTTAAAACGGATGACTCCCGCCTTACGCAAGTCTGCGGATATTATGAACTATCGATTTGTTCAAGTTCTATTTAAATTTTAAATAGAAGGAATTTTTATTTAGTCGACAGAAATATCTTTGGTAGGAATGGTAAAACAGACAGGAATATTATTCTGAATAAATCAACTCAAACCTTAAACAACTTATAATATTTTGCTCTCCATAAAAATATATCCTGTCTAAATTATACAAGTTAGAAATAAAGTAAACGTTAAAAGAACAAACATTCAAATTTCTTTACTCTTATGTAATTTTATATAAAAATAAACTTAGATTTTAAATATCCCAAAAGATTTTGCTCTCCATAAAAATATATCCTGTCAAAATTATACAAATTCAAATATGAACATGCTGCATAACAAAACCTGGAAATATAAATAAAATGTGTTCCTTTCAGCAAAAACAAATCAAATCATTCAGTTGTCTTTGCTCATATGTCATTTTAGAGCTGGACGCCTGGCATCTTTTTTTGGCCACAGGTTCGTTTCTGTTTGTGTGAGGTTCTGTGTTGTGGAGATTCTCAGGATGGATTGCAGGTGCTCATCAGTGAGGCGACTCCTGTGTGCTGTTTTGTTAGTCTTTATCACTGAGAAGAGCTTCTCACACAGATATGTGCTACCAAACATGCACAAGGTTCGAGCCGCATGTAGACGGACTTTTTGTTCTTCAAAGTCACCAAAGCGCCGCAAACTCAGTGCAGTGCCAGTTTATCAGCAAAGTGCGATTTGGGAACACCGTAGTGACGACTTGGTTTAACATTACTTGGCAACAGGGAAAGTGGGGCAAGGTGAACTGGTGCATTTGTGTCTCCCATAAAAGCAGCTTCACTTGAAATCACTTTGTGATTGTGCACGGTTAAAACGTCCGCTGAAGTGTCAGATTCTTATTTAATTATTCTGCTTTCTGTATCTTCTGCATTGCATTCAGGTTACCCTGATGTTTTGTCTCATAGTGCCGCCTTAGATTAAATTCTGTAATTACAGCCACATTAGCTCCACAAATGAGACACACGGGTTCAGTAAACATATACTCAGCCTCCCATCGGTTTTAAAGGCTCTATTTTCAGAATCAACTTTTCTCTTCAGCATCGTGTGAGCTAGCTTCGCAATAACTTGCAGCATCATAAGGTAGACTTGATTAACGCGTAAGTGTTCGGCAAGGCAGCTGAAGCGCTGCATTATGGGATCTGTAGTTTATTGTGTTACCAGCGCTTCATATACCCGGCTTTAATAACAATAATACAGTATATAAAATGATCTCGGGGCGGATATAATTACACCGGGCGGATGTGGCCCGCTGCCCTTGAGTTTGACACATATGGACTAAATAGAACTTGAAAAGATATATTTTTTCAAATGTGATCGCAATTCAGATAGAGTTGACGCGCACTACAGCCTGCATGCCTCAATAAGTCATCCTCCCTCGCTCTTACTTTTTACCGCTCATCTAATGAATACACTGAGTATGGCTTTACCAAAACAATCATTGATGGCTAATAAAGTATCCATTATTCGAGTATGTAGATCGGGATATATATATATATATATATATATATATACCCGTATGCAGCGAGAAGTAGTGTGTTAAAAAGCTAGAAAAGAAAAGGGAACATTTTAAAAATAACGTAACATGACTGTCAATATACAGTATTTGTTTTGTGAGTGTTACTGAGTGTTGCTGTCATCAAGGATTTGATTATCATTATTTCTTTCAATCAGGTTCGTATTTGTAGGATGTGTTGTGTTCAAGTTACATTCCGTGTTTGTCAATCGCTGTAAAGATGACAGGTTTCATTCATCGATTCGCTTCTTACTGCATCAATAAACAGCTCGTCTTCTTCTTTATCTGAGACCTGACACACTGCATGCACGGGTTTTTTTTACACTGTCTTCCTTTAGCGGGACATTGACTTTTTCCAACGTGTGCTTTGTTTCCGCAGTAGTTGGATTTATGAATATGCTTATATGTATCAGACGCTTCATATTTTTGCTGCCTTTTCAATTGTGTAATTCGGTTTTGTTCAGCCTTTGGAACTGTTGCTTTTATCTGTGCACCGCGCCAGTTCACGGAGCCGCTCGTGTACATGCATCGAAGGTTCCCAGCTGTGCTGGTGCCATCTCGCTATGTCCATGGCTGTATTTAATGTTACCTTAGTCCTGGCACTTAAAACTTTCTCTCGCAGTTTCGCTGAGTTTGTGTCAAACACCACCCTGACCATCTCATCTTCCTCTCCATAAGCACAGTCCTTCACCCGTGAATATTTAGTGGCAGTTTGCTATTGGATTGCCGCTGACGGACGGCCTTATATGGGCAGGCACTAAATTACAAACGCCAGCGGCAGCCTGTCTATGAACTTAATTTAAAGTGTAGGTTTACATCGTGCTTTGTTTCAAGTAGCAGAACTCATGAATATGGTTGTATATGTCACTCGCCGCTTCTTATTGTTTCGCTGCCTTCTCAATTATATAATGCATGTTTTCTTCAGCGCTTTTGAGGTCTTCCTGGTTTTCTATGTACTGCGTGATTACGGGAGGCGTGATGATGTCACACTAAACTCCGCCCCACGGCGTTGAAGCTCATCTCCATTACAGTAAATGGAGAAAACTGCTTCCAGTTATGACCATTACGCTAGAATTTCGATATAAAACCTGCCCAACTTTTG